>NW_007730200.1:158715-171026 GCF_000696425.1 Galeopterus variegatus
AGAGTGTGGTGCTGACAACACCAAGTCAAGAGCTAAGATCCCCTTACCGGTCATCTTTTAAAAAAAAAAATAAATAAATAAATAAAATAAATAAAAAATAATAAAAAAAAAAAGAATGTCATGAAAAAAGTAAGGCTAGCACTTAGCCTTTAATTTAGGAAACATTTTCCAGTTTAAAAAATTTAGACTTTCCAGATACATCCCTGTACTGGCCAGCCACCAAAACAAAACAACAATAAAAAAACAGATATGAAAGCAGCCAGATTTTTAAAAATATGTGCATGCATTCCAGGTTATATGAAAGTAGGTGAACATTGTATCGTCTTCTCAAAGCATAAGAATTAAATATTTCAGAAACTTTAAAAAAATAATTTAAAGAAAAGTTTTTTTCTGTTCTATTAAATACTTATCAGATCTCATGAATGCAACACTCAAGATAATTTTGAAGCAAATTCTATGTGAATAGATTCAGCAGGACAGTCACTGCAAAACACAAGTATGAAGAATACTCCCATGTGGGAGAAATTGTTAAAAAAATTAACTTCCAGATGGTCAAAGTTCAGGCTTGATTCATTTGAAATGTTTTACAAATTGAAAACACCGAAATATGGAAAACCCAGAAAACGTAATTCTCATTAATTGATTGAAATTACTAAGTAAACAAGCCACAGTAGCCGAATAGAGCTCATTTCAAGCAAAAACGTGTGCTGCAATTTTTCCAGGAGGTGGCAGCAGAGAGCTGTACAAGACTTAGTAGGAGTCTGTTTTCTCAAATGGGGGAGGGGGGAAGTGCAGAGAGAAATCCCAGATAGAAAACTGCAGAGCACTTTAGCTGACACAAAATACCCTCAGTTTATGGGTGAGGAAACTGAGCTCCAAGGAGATTATGTACCTGGCTTTCCTAAGGCGAAACTCTTCATTAAAATAATTCCTTGAAACATGTCAGGCTATGCAAATTTCATGTATACTTCCATTACGCTCAAAGCAAGCAAATTTAATTAGACATGAAAAAATGTAATATTTTTCACGAGAGAAAAGCCTTTGGAGTATTTCCAAAACTTTCCCCCCTTTTAAATTAAACTTTAAAAAGTGGGTAAGCTAATCTGACAGCTTTCTGAAGGGAGGTACATGGGGAAAGAGCACAGATTTGGGAGGCAAACCTGAAATTGATTCCTCGTACCTCTGATGCTGCTGTCTCACCTTGAACAAATTATTCTAGCGCTGTGCTCACTTCTAAAATGGAGTAATACCTCTACTCCAGGGCCTACAGAGTCAGAAACACTGGGTACTTTTTGGCAGCTGTCTGGTAAGGGGATCCAAACCTATGACCCTGGTGATACAAGACAGCACTTTAACCAGCTGAGCCAACCAGCCACACCTCCCTTTTCAACAGGACTGCTAGATAAAACACAGGACACCAGTTAAATTTTAACAGTGAACACTTTTCTTAGTGTAAGTATGTCCCAATTTTTGCATGGAAGGCACTCATACTAACAATTTATTTACTGTTTACCTGAAATTAAAATTTAACTGGGTGTGCTGTATTTTTACTATATCTAGCCACCCTCATTTTTAAAAGCTTCTGACTTATTACAAAATGAAGAAACACCAAAGCGGTATTATAAATTTGTGGTAAATTTTTAAATATTTACATCTAATAAGTTAGAATTCTACGGCCGGCCCAGTGGCGCACTGGAGAGTGCACCGCTTGGGAGCGCAGCGGCTCCCGCCGAGGGTTCAGATCCCATGTGGAGACCGGTTCCTGCTCACTGGCTGAGCCCGGTGCAGGCGCAACACCAAGGGTTGCGATCCCGTTGCCGGTCCCCAGTACGGGTGCGACACCAAGGGTTGCAATCCCATTACCAGTCAGTAAAAAAGACAAAAAGGAAAAAAAAAAAAGAATTCCAAACCAAAAAATGTATTGTAATGTAATTGTGCCAGTTGCAAGATAATGATAGAACTTATAAAATAATATTAATCCACAGGACAGTACAGGAAGTGTATGGTCTGGTATTGGGACATATGCTTAAAGCTGTGCAACATAACAAATGTCTTCGTTTCATCTTGTGTTTTTGTGACTGTATTGTAATCTCATTAGGAGATGAGGTCAGAGATCTAAATTTGAGGCCCTTTGTGACTATGAGGGCTCAGCCAAAGGGCCTTCTGGACCCCGGTGATAACAAGCCCGACTCATTTTCTGATATGATAGTAGAGATACTTGGTACTTTATCCTGGAAAAATGTTTTCCTTGTCAAATATAACAGAATATTTTAACATGGTTGTATTTTATGTATTGTTCCTTTCTTAATGTTGGGGAAAAAAGCAGAAAAGCTAACAAGCCAATTGCAGCCCAAGGACATAGTGGCCCAGTTTGTACCCTTCCAGGTGCTGCAGGAGCCTCAGCAGAACTTTAATAACACCGCGAAGGAGGGCATTTTCTCCCTTTAACCACTTGCATAAAGGAGAATTGTAGTTTATTATGTACTTAAGTTGTCTGTTCATCACATCACAAGTATTTTTTCAGACTGCAGTGTTTATTAAAAAGCACCATGGAGGTATTAGGAAAAAAGTAGATTAGTCAAGTCCAATTAAGTAGATGGCCTCAGTGTTTGGCAGAGTGCCAGATTTACAAATAAAGCCAGAACTAAAAAAAACAACAATATAACTGTATTGTTAGTATTTTCTTTCTAAATTACATTTATTAAATATTGAATAGATAAAAACAAATATTTGCAAAATATATGTAAGAAATAAAGAGTCATGATGCAATGGTCCCTCGTATATCCCCCACCACTCAGTTTAAGAAACAGAATATCATTATGAGCTCTGACAGCCACTGGGATTCTCTTCTCTCTCCCCTTGGAGGTAACCATTACCCTGAATAAATTCCCATGTTTTTCATTACAGTTTTACCACGTTTGTGTTCCTAATATTTACATGTATATATGTGCTTAGGTTTTAGCAGAAATATAGCATGCATACAAACTCATGCATGAAAAAACACGTTCGGTTTAAAAAACAACAATAAAGGGGCCGGCCCGGTGGCGCACTGCTACAGTGCGCCGCTTGGGAGCGCGGTGGCGCTCCCGCCGAGGGCTCGGATCCCACATACAGACCGGTTCCCGCTCACTGGCTGAGCGAGGTGTGGGAGCAACACCGAGGGTTGTGATTCCGTTGCCGGTCCTGGTCCGGTACGGGCGCGACACTGAGGGTTGCAATCCGTTGCCGGACACGAAAAAAGACAAAAAAAAAAAAAACAATAAAATGAATGTGTATTTCTTTTTTGGCTATCACCAGCCAAGAAAGAGGACACTTATCATGTCCGAGAAGCCCACGTGTGCACCTCTTCAATTGCATCTCCTTTCTTCCACCCAGAGATGAATATTATCTGGAATTTTGTGTTAACCATTTTTATGATGGTAAAATGCGCATAACATAAAATTTACAATTTTAACCAGGTGTATGGTTCATTCACATTGTTTTGCAACTATCACTACCGCTCATTTCCAGAACTTTTTCATTTTCTCTTAATGAAACTCTGTACCCATTAAACAATAACTCGCCATTGCCCTCTCTGCCCAGTCCCTGGCATCCACCATTCTACTGTCTCTATGATTTTTGACTCTTTAGGAACTTCACATAAGTGGAATCATACAGCGTTTGTCCTTCTGTGATTGGCTTATTTCATTTACTATAAAGTCTTCAAGGTTCATCAGTGTCGTAGCATGTGTCAGAATTGCCTTTCTTTTAAAGACTGAGTAATATTCCATGGTGTGTATACACCACATTTTGTTTATCCACTCATCCATGGATGGACGCTTGGGTTGCTTCCACTTCTTGACTGTTGTGAAAGATGCTGCTATGAACATGGGTGTACAAAAACCTGTTTGAGTTCCTGCTTCCACTTCCTCTGCGTATATACCTAGAGGTGGAACTGCTGGGTCATATGGCAATTCTATGTTTAATTTTTTGAGAAACTGCCATACTGACTGCACCAGTTTACATTCCCACCAGCAATGTACCGGGGCTCCAATTTCTCCACGTCCTCACCAACACTTGTTATTTTCTGTGTTCTTGATAATAACCATCCTAATGGGTGTGAAGTGGTATCTCATTGGGATTTCAAGTTGCATTTCCCTAATGATTAGTGATGGTAAGCATCTTTTTATGTGCTTATTGGCTATTTGCATATCTTTTTTTTTTTTTTTTTAAAGATGACCGGTAAGGGGACCTTAACCCTTGACTTGGTGTTGTCAGAACCACATTCTCCCAAGTGAGCGAACCGGCCATCCCTATATAGGGATCTTATCAGCACCGCACTCTCCAAAGTGAGCCACGGGCTGGCCCTATTTGTATATCTTCTTTGGAGAAATGTCTATTCAAGTTCTTTGGCCATTTTTAAATTAGTTTGTTTTTTATTGTTGTTGAGTTGTAGAAGTTCTTTATGTATTCTAGATATCAATTCCTTATCAGATATATGATTTACAAATATTTTCTCCCATTCCATACTTGCCTTTTCACTGCTTTAGGAGTGTCTCTTGATGCACAAAAGTTTTTTTAATTTTGGTGAATTTCTTTTTTTTTTTTTTTTTTTTTTTTTTTTTTTTCCATGTCCGGCAACGGGATCGCACCCCTCGGTGTTGCCCCCGCACCCCGCCCAGCCAGTGAGCGGGAACCGGTCTGTATGTGGGATCCGAACCCTCGGGCGGGAGCGCCGCTGCGCTTCCCAAGCGGTGCACTATCCAGTGCGCCACCGGGCCGGCCCAATTTTGGTGAATTTCAACTTAACTATTTTTTCCTGTTGCTTGTGTTTTTGGCATCATAGCCAAGAAATCATTTCCAAATCTGATGTCTTGAAGATTTTCCCCGATATTTACTTATAAGAATTTTATGATTTTAGCTCTTTTGTTTAGTTCTTGATCCATTTTGAGTTTATTTTTTAACATAGTACAGGGTAAGGACCCAACTTCATTGTTTTGCATGTGGACATCCAGTTTTCCCAACATCATTTGTTGAAAAGACTATCCTTTCCCTGTTAAATGGTCTTGGCACACTTGTCAAAAGTCATTTGACCATATATGTAAGGGTTTATTTCTGGACTTTATTCTATTCCATCTGCCTATATGTCTATCCTTATTCCAGTACTATAACCATTTAAAAAATAATTTTGACCTCCTATTCAAGGGTCCTTCAAAAAGTTCGTGGAAAAACGGAATTAAAAGATTCTACGAGTCTTTCCATGAACTTTTTTTTTTTTCCTTTTTGTCTTTTTTTGTGACCGGTAACGGGATCGCAACCCTTGGTGTCGCGCCCACACCACGCTCAACCAGTGAGTGGACCGGTCTCTATATGGGATCCAAACCCTCAGCGGGAGCGCCGCCCTCTACCAAGTGCACCACCAGGCTGGCCCTCCATGAACTTTTTGAAGTACCCTCATAGAGAATCCCTAACCTGTTTATTGTTTCATTTTGTCTCTTCAAACCTTTTTGTAAACAGAATCACACAGTATATATTCTCTGACTTGCTTTTTTATTCAACATTATGGTTTTTTTTTTTTCCTTTTTTGTCTTTTTTCATGACCGGCAACGGATCGCAACCCTCAGTGTTGCGCCCGCACCGGACCGGGACCGGCAACGGGATCACAACCGTCGGTGTTGCCCCTGCAACTCGCTCAGCCAGTGAGCGGCCGGTCTGTATGTGGGATCCGAACCCTCGGCGGGAGCGCCACTGCGCTTCCCAAGCGGCGCACTGTAGCAGTGCGCCACCGGGCCGGCCCCTCAACATTATGTTTTTGAGGGTCTTCCATATTAATATACATAGCTGGAACTTATTAATTGTTCCTGATATATGGCATTCTATTGTATGAATATATCACTACTTATCCATTCTACTGTTGAGGGATGTCTGAGTTGTTTATAAGTTTTGTTTATATAAATGATGCTGTTATGAATATTCTTTTTCATGTCTCCTGGTGCAAATATACAAGCATTTATCTGGGTTATATAGCCAGGAAAAGAATGCTGAGTCTTAGGAACTGAACATCTTCAACTTTCCCAGGTGTTGCCAAATTGTTTGCCAAAGTGGTTGTACCAGTTTATATCCCATCCCCATGTATGAAATTTCCTGTCATCCCACATCCTTGCTTAACATTCAGTACTGTCAGGCTTTATTTTTTTGCCAATTTGATGGTTGTAAATTGTATCTCTTTATGATTTTAATCTGTACTTCTCTGATTACTAATTAGGTTGAGCATCTTTTTATATGTTTGTCAGTCTTTAGATTTCCTTTTTTCTAAAGGACATATCCATGTTTTCCCATTTTTCTATTGTGTTGCCTTTTAATTGATTTTAGTTCTTTCTACATCCTACATACCTTTAGTCTCTTAATGGTATCTTTCAATAAACAGATGTTCTTTAATGGTAATGCAGGAGAATGTCTCAGTCTTTGGTCTATTAACATTTGGGGCTGAAAATTTCTTTGTTGTCTGTGTGGTGTGGTGGGGGGAGTCCCGTGCATTGTAGGATGTTTAGCAGCATCCCTGGCCTCTGTCCACTAGCACCTCTTTGCCCAAGCTTTGACAACCAAAAATACCTCCAGACATTGTCAAACATCCCCTGGGAATGTGGGATGGGCCGCAAAATTGTCCTGTTTGAGAACCACTGGGTTAGTGCTTTTTGCCTCTTGTTTGAGAAACCCTCTCCCACTCTGAGGTCCTGAAAATATTCTGTTTTATTATATTCTAAAAGCTTTACAGTTTTGCCTTTCACATTTGGGTTTCTGATTCAACTGGATCTGAATTTTGCATATAATAAAAAGTGGAGTTCCAATTTTATTTTTCTGTATAGGTGCACAATGTCCTAGTGCTATTTATTGCAAAATCCCATCTCTCCCCTCTTCTGCAAGACTCCCTCTGTTATAGATCAAGTGGCCTTGTAGGCAGGTGTGTGTTTCTGGGCTCTCTATTCCTTTCACTTCTCTATTCTTCTGTCCTTGCTCCAATATCACGCTGCCTTAATCATTATTGCCTCCTAAAGAGGATAGATATGTAAGGGAAGTCCTCTTATTTTGTCCTGGCAATTCCTGGCCTTTTGTACTTTCATTTACATTTTAGAACAAGCTTTTAAATTCTTCACAAAATCTGTTGGAATTTTGACTGGAATTGCATTAAATCTATAGATCAATTTTTGAGAGAAATGACAGTTTTGCAAATGTGAGTCTTGGAGTCTATGAATAAATCATAGTCCTCTATTTTAGTATTCTTTAATATCTTTTAATAAAGCTTTATAATTTTTTCCCCATAGAAGTCTGTCACGTCTTTTGTTAGATTTATCCCTGGGTACTTCATATTTTTGATCCTATTTTTATGGAAGCTGAATATTGTATTTCTAATCTTTTAGTGGTTGATCTAAGAACTTGTCTTGCATACTTAACTTATCAAAGTCTGAAGTAAATCATTATCCTTTCACCGTCTCCCAAACACTGTAAGGACCTTAGAACACTTTCATTCCAATCACTCACCTTTTTTTAGTTTAATTTTTTTATTTTAACTTCTAAATATACATTGTAGTTGATTTTTGTGACCCTTTACCCATTTCTCTTCCCCCCGCTCCCCCTACATCATATCTGCTCACTTGTCTTAACAAGTTCAAGGAATTGTTGCCAGTCACCCACCTTTGACTTATATGTCACTGGGTTCTTTTTTTTCTGTAAAGGTTTTATTATGCACAGATGTAGGAGGGGCCTCCTGGCAGCTGCTCTCCTCGTGATGACCAGGATATTGCTCAGTTCTTCTCACTTCCTTTTGGTCAGGTTGTGTGTCCCCGCTCTTTTCTTCAAAATGAGGACCCAACTGTCCTTGGACATCTTGAATAGCTCCATGACACACCACTCACTCCTATAGGTGAAGCCACACACCTCTTGGATCACGTCCTGCAGGAACGTGGTGTGCTTGGTGAGGCGCCCGTGGTGGGGCTTGCCTGGGCTTGCTCACATTCTCGGTCACCTTGTGACCCTTGTTGAGGCCCATGGGATGGTGGGGAGCCATGGCCCAACCCTCACTGTGGCCCTGGGGGTACAGATGGCACTGAATCCCCTCTTGTTAGTTTTTTTTTTTTTTTTTTTAAAGATGACCGGTAAGGGGATCTTAACCCTTGACTTGGTGTTGTCAGCACCACGCTCACCCAGTGAGCAAACCGGCCATCCCTATATGGGATCCGAAGCCATGGCCTTGGTGTTATCAGCACCACACTCTCCCGAGTGAGCCACAGGCCGGCCCCTTAACTCATATTATTAATTCCTCTTTCATTTCTTAAATGCTCTAAGATAGTTGTTTTATATCATGTTTCTGATAATTCCTATATCCAAGTGCTTTGTAGGTCTGATTTTGCTGTCTTTATTTCTGCTTCTCTTGACCATGGTGCTTAGTTTCCTTGGGTTTCGTGATTTTTGACTATGAGTTTATATTTCTTAAAACTTTGTAGGAATTTTTTGAGACCTGAGATAAAGGTGGGTTCCTATAGAGAGGGTTGCATTTGCTTCTTCTAGCACTTTGGGCACTTAGGATCACTTTAAATTAAATTCTCTGCTAGCTCTTTTTGGACCATCCCACTAATATAAATGTGAGTTAGGGCTAGCTTTTGATTACACATTTTTTTGATTTTTTTTTTTCTACTTTCCTGTGGTACCAATAATCAAGGCAGGCCATTTTGGTTGCAGATGCTCCAGGTGAAGGAGTTAGATTTATTTCTACTTTAGCCTAACAGTAAGGGTATAGCTTTAGGGTCTCAACTGTGTGGGAGGGTATCCAATTAGAATCTCCATCTTTAGCAGAGCCTGGGCTCTGTCTCCTATACTTGGAGCTCCCTAAGTTCTTGAAAACTGAAAGCTCATTGGTTTGTCAATTGCTCCATTTATCTCTCTGGGTTTCTGGTGTCACTTGGTTTTGGCTGAATATTCCTTACTTTTATACATGTATTTAGAAAAATATGTTTTTAGTATTTAACCCAGAATTTTTAGTTGTTTTTAGCAGGAGGGTAAGTTAGGGTGCCTAGGTCAATTATACCCTCTGAAATGAAAGTCTGCATCACTTATTTTTCAATAGTATCCTTAAAGTTTCTCTAGAAAATTCTCAGGCCTATATGTCCATTGGTTCCCAAGCCTTTTTATATCTCTTTATATTATTCTTTCCTTTCAATACCCTGTCCTTTAAGTATGACACATACACAGTGAATTTTAGCATGTGATACTGATATCTTTGGCTGATGAAGAATTATGTAATGTTAGGCAGAGAAAAAGATTTCAAGGGCAGCTGAGGTCTGCAATGTTCTTGCAGTTTCAGATTTTTTTTGACTCTTATTTTCGCTTATGGTTTGAACTTCAATTTTGAAATACTCCTAAATAGCCCTATTTTTTATTTTCCTCCTTAACATTTCTGGTAAACAGAACAGTTTAATGTTTATCAAAGGAACATTTTTAAGGACTGCATGATCATATTGGATAGTCTCCATTTACAGCATGTCTGGTTTTGAAGCACAAAATAGAAACATTTTGAGCATCTGATTCTCCACATTTCACCAAATACCATGCTTTATTTTCTGTGAATGCACTAATCACTGCAGCAAGAGTCAAGGAAACACAGCACAGAGGAGAGCAGAGGGACTCAACCCTCTCTCCTTCCGTTTCTCAGCTTGAACGTGCCTTTCTTTCTCTCAATTTTCTTCTGTTCACTAAAGCCTTGTCTGACCAGCCTGGGGGAAGCCGTCTCCCATGTCCATGAAGGCAATGAAGGTGGGCTCCTCCTTTCTCACTCTCGGTAGCATCTTCCCTCCTAACCCACTCCATCTCTATGTCTTCTAGGACATCACTTTCTCCTTTTTTTCTTCTACCTCTCTGGCCTCTCCTTTTCACCCCCTTTTCAGGTCTCTCTTCTTTCACCTCCTCTTTAAATGCCAATGCTCCTCAAGGTTGCGTGAGATACCCTTTTCTCTTCTACCTGCAAACACGCACCCCTACCAGTGGCTCCAGCCACTACCTTTTTATGTTTGTGACTCAGAAAGATACATCTGCAAGTCAGCCTCCCCGTGAGCTGCAGACCCCCATATCCAACTAGATACCTCCACCTGCATGTCCCAGAGGCTTCTCAACCCAATATGTCCTGAATCTATTTTCTACCCAACTGTCCACCCCCACCGATATCTGCTTCTCTTCTTGCTCCTGTTCAAGCCAGAAACTGGAAATCATCCTAGACCCTTCTGTTTCCTTATCTCCTTTTCTTCCTCCGTGGCTGGCCAGTTCTTTCTTCACAGACACACACTCACACTCTCTCTCTACTGCATTACAAAGGCCACTGCCCCAACCAGGTCCTCATCCTTTCTTGCCTCGGCCGGTATATTTGCATCTTCACTGGCCTCCCAGCTTCTCACAATATCTTCCTCTAATCATTCCTCTACGCCGCCTCCAGGGGACCTCCAGAGTTGTCGTTCTCTAAATGCTAATTTGATATCTTTCCCTTGATTAAAGCCCTCCACTGGTTTAAGCAAGGGACAAAACTAGAATTCTCCAGGGCAGCGTACCCTGTTCCCTGCACCTGCATCTTGGCATCCCGCTCTCCTGTACCCAGCCACACCTACCCTGTGTTCCAACAGTGTAAATTGCTCATAGTTCCCAAAGGCCCCAGGCTCTTGCAACACCAACCTCCTTTGTTGGGAACATCTTTGCTCTTGTCACCCACTTCGCAGCCAGCTCCTGCCTATTTGTCCTTTCAGACTCAGCTCAAACATCAATTTGTCTTAAAAGCCTCCCTGGTGTCCTACTCCTCCCCTTTTCTCAGTCTGAATTAATGCCTTCCTCTGAGCACATTTATGTCTTGGAGCATATGTGTCAGTAGAGTGGAGTTCAATCTACCACGTTGTGAGCTCTTTGAAGGCAGGAGCCATTTCTTGTTGTCTCTGCAGCACAGCAGGCACTTGATCGATGGAGCATCTCTGGATTGACTATTTAATCTCAAATTCTTCTGCTGGTTAG
The DNA here is from genome assembly GCF_000696425.1 of Galeopterus variegatus. Classification (NCBI taxonomy): domain Eukaryota; kingdom Metazoa; phylum Chordata; class Mammalia; order Dermoptera; family Cynocephalidae; genus Galeopterus; species Galeopterus variegatus. Next base: position 169,738 of record NW_007730200.1, read on the forward strand.
CTGTGTGATCATGGGCAAGTCATTTAGCCTCCTTGCATTTTAGTAGAGATAATATGCTCCCCACAAGAATTAAGTGAGATAAAGCATATATAAATGCATTGTAGATTGAATTTTACTGCTTTTCAAATGTAAGTACTTATTATTTTCACTACTTATGTGCTGCTTTGATTTTTATGCTTCTTTAAAATGGGCTTTCTTGATTTTCCCCTCCTTCTCTGGGACCTTCTCTGCTCCACCAAATGCTCTCTGCCTCTTTCCTTTTCCATCTGTTTCCTTCTCTTCCACCTACAAATCGGTTCTCATCTCACCAATTCTAAAAACACATCTTCCCCCAGCCCCTCCTCCCCCTCGAGCCACGGTCCTTCCTTTCTTCTCCCCACCCTGCTAAAGCGCTTCAAAGAGAGCTTCAGCTGGCTGCCTCGGCTCACCACCCACTTCTTCCTTAATCAGCACAATCTAGATCCCCCCCGCCCCCAGGCAGTCACAGGCGTTGAGCCCTTTGAGGACTCTGGTGACTTCCTCTGCTTCTGGACTACAGGCTCTTTCTCAGACTCATCCCACTGGGCCTCTGAAGCACCTGGCCCTGCTGATCACTTCTCCCCTGCTTGAGCCCTGGAACTGCTTCTCGGCTGTCATGATCCTGCACTTCCCTGAGTTTTGTTTTCTCTCTTCAGTGGTTGCTTGTTCTGTTCCCATGGGTGGTGGCATTCCTCAGGGCTCTGCCCTTGGGCCTCTTGTTTTCTCTCTTGTCCGCTTGGTGATCTCACCCACTCTGACAATTGCCACTAGAACCTCTCCGCAAATGCCTCCCCAGCCTGCACAGAAAGCGCCAAGCTCCCCGCTAGCTGTGGCTGTACTTTTGGTGGCCCGGCTGGTACCCAAAACTCAAAATGTCCAGAATGAAAATCATCCTCTTCCTGCCTTTTCCCACCAACCCACTTCTGCTCCTGTTTGTCTTATTTCTGTGAATGACCCTGTCATTCTTGCAGCCATGTAGATTCCTCCCATGTCCGGTCACTTGCCAAACCCTATAGATCCTCACTGAAATATCCGTGATGTTTCTACCCCCCTACAGAGAAGCCTTCGTTACCTCTCCCCTAACTGTCTTCATAGCCTATCACAAGTTTGGCTGTCTTTATTTTTTTTCCTCCCATGTCCGGTCACTTGCCAAACCCTATAGATCCTCACTGAAATATCCGTGATGTTTCTACCCCCCTACAGAGAAGCTTTCGTTACCTCTCCCCTAACTGTCTTCATAGCCTATCACAAGTTTGGCTGTCTTTATTTTT
>NW_007730200.1:171737-173519 GCF_000696425.1 Galeopterus variegatus
CTCCTTCCTTCCTTCCTTCCTTCCTTCCTTCCTTCCTTCCTTCCTTCCTTCCTTCCTTCCTTCCTTCCCTCTTTCTATCTCTCTCTCAACAAATACTACCTTACCACCTGCTATGTGCCAGGCCCTGGGAAAATAAAAAACCGATGCAGTGCAGGTTCTTCCCCAAGATGTCGAGAGCCAGTAGGGGCCTTATTTCAAGAGGCCCACATTGCGGGGGGTCCTGAAGAAGTAAGTAGCAATCACAATGCAGTACAAACCCAGAACCTTTCACTCTTGGCTCCATTCCAACCCATGTTATTTGCTGTGCCGGTTTAACACTCCTCGGGTCCAGTGATAATTCTGAAAAGCCCCTTCATCAGCTGTGTAAGTCCTCAGCATGTTTTTATGGGTTTTCACAAAACTCCCCAGCCTGCTTCTCCAGATGCATCTCCACAGTTCTCGCCTCCTGCCTCCACCGCAGCCCAGCCTCCAGTTGGTGTTCTCTGCAAACGCTGTGTTCCTGCCTCTGTGCCTTTCTTCTTATCGTTCCCTCCCGTCACCTTTCCCTGTGAAAATCCTAACCATGGGTCTATTTTCAGCCCTGATTTTAGCAGGTAGAACTCTTCCCTCCAGCAGTGCCTCCAACCCCCTCACTGCAACGGGAAACCAATGATTCCATGAGCAAACCATCTGCTGGAGATGCAGAGAGCTGCAGCATTCCCTGGCTTTCCAGGGTTACCAAGCGCACCCTGAGAGCCATCTCCCCCAGCAACAAGGTCCCGTGGTAAGGGGCAGACAGCCCATAGCAGGCAGGGGACACCTGGGACTCATTGAAGAAGAATACAGATGGGACCAAAGCCAGCCGCGAGCAGTCACGACCATCTCCCGTGTCCCTGTGAGGAGGAACTGGGGACTAGAGCCCAGTGTGTGGCCTCTGGAGTCTGTTGTAGGTGGTCAGGCAGAGCAAACTACACAGAGTCCTGGGGAACATTCCGTGTCTCATGTGCTGCCACCCCTGCCAATGCCTTCCTGATTCCCTGGTCACACGTTGCCGCTCTTGCCCTTCGATACTGCCTCCGCAGACGTGACTTTTACATCTGCTGGGGCAGTTGGTATGTTCTGCCTTGTAGACCTGCTTCTTCGAGTACTTTGTCTTATCCACCCGACTAGACCCTCTAGCACCTCGGGACGGGGATCGCAAGCCCTGCAGCATGGGAGAAGGAGATTATGAAGTATTTGTGGACTGGAATACGGTGAAATTTCTCCCTCAGCGGGATAGGGCAGGAACCATATCCTAGACTTGGGATCGTCTCTTCCCTAATATTCCAGCACAGGATGGAATTCTGAACCAAACGGAAATCTGAACCACAAAAATATAAACAAAATTTAAAAAGCCAAGTGTTATGTTCCTGGCACATATGGAAATGCCGAGCTCAAGGTCGGACACATAGTAGGTGTGTTCAGTAAAGGTTAACGCTATTCTGTGCACACTTGACGCAGCCAACAATGTAACTAGTTCTGAGCTATCGCAGCTGGAAAGAGCTGGCTAGAGAATGTTCTCCAGCAGGTTCCGCTGCAGATCGGTAGCTGTTACATGCAGAAAAGGGTGGGTTCACGTGGCAAGGTGGGCACATCCTCCTGATGTGGAACTGGCTGGTGGGCATTTCCGGTCTTAGCAGACGGTGACTGTACCCTCTCCACATTATGCTAAAATGACACAGGCAGCCAAGGAAAGTCTTTCTTCCCTGTAGGGGTGATGTAAATCTTGTAGTTTTTCTGCTTCAAAAAACAGGACATTTTTTT
>NW_007730200.1:174586-175711 GCF_000696425.1 Galeopterus variegatus
AGAGATGCAGTAAGAGCAGTCCTTTGTGGGCGGTTACTGTAACTTGGTGACAGACAAATGACGACTTGGGGTTCTAGTTTGTGGTACCTTTGTGTATGTTAGCAATTTTCCATAATAAAAATTTTGTTTTGAAAAACAAACAAACAAATACACAATTTTGTTTTGTTTTGTGTTTTAAAGCACAGATTTTAGAGCAGGATAGACCTGGGTTCCAATTCCTTCTGTACTACTTTTTGTCTTGGTGACCTTACTATTTAAGTCTTTTGAACCCAGTTTCCACACTTGTAAAATGTTAATAATTCCTAGCTCACAAATTTGTCACGAGTTTCTAAAGTACTTAGGGCAAAGCCTGGAATGTCGTTGGCAATTCATAGCGCTGCTGTGGCTTTCTCTGAGCCTGACCATGCTACTTGTACCAACTCTTAAGATCAACCTGCAATCATGGTTAGATGCAGATGGCTGGCCTGCGGTTTTGACCAAGCACAGGGCCTGCCACAGCTTTGGCAGATGAAAGGAAAATTACACACTTCAGACCCTTTACTAAAACTCTTGGAAGGTGTTTCTTTTGGTAAGTGGAGATGAGAGGAGGAAAAGGGCACTGGTAGGGTTTGGTGATGCCGCTTCTCTTAGCTGTAAATGCTCCTGGGTTCATGGCTCTATTGTCGTTGTGAGAGGGCTGCAGAGGTGTGGAGGGGGCAGATCAGGAAAGCAGACCCCTGAAGTACAATGTCAAAGTGGGGGGGGCATCCCATTTGTGGATCCCTCCTCTTGTTTTCTTTCCTGGACATCTACCCATTAGCAGGCAGCCAGCAGTTCACAGGCTGTCCTGGGACTTGGATTCTCTCTACCTGGGCTCATTTTCAGGCTCCGGATGGCAAAGCAGCCCCACTAATTTTTTGCAGAGGAGACTATGCTGGAATAAGAGAGAGTGAGATCACAGGGAATTCATTAGCATCCCAGATTCATCTTCTTCACCTTTCTAGGCCCTTCTCCCCCCACACCCACCTCAGCAATTTTTTTACCCCTTAGAGTAAGTAGCTGAGGGAATCTGTCAAAGCCAGGCCAGGAGCTTGCCTTTTCTGCTGTCTTTTCTTTTCTTTTTTTTTTTTTTTTTTTTTTTTTTTT
>NW_007730200.1:176648-178040 GCF_000696425.1 Galeopterus variegatus
AGGATCCGGCATGGGGGTTGCACCCCTAGGTGCCCCACGCGAGCCGCGCTCAGCCAGTGAGTGGGAACCGGTCTGTATGTGGGATCCGAACCCTCGGGCGGGAGCGCCGCTGCACTTCCCAAGCGGTGCACCATCCAGTGCGCCAGCGGGCTGGCCCTCTGCTGTCTTTTCTAAAGACACAGATTCAGCACTCACCAGATGGGAACCTGTCAGCTCAGCAGGCAGATAATTATCCTTTCAGTGGTGGGAGGCCTTACTATGAATGGAAATTCAGCATTTGCTGTGGTTGTAACCCCCTGAATCCACATCATGGAAGCAATGAAGGCCAAGCAGGCAAGACTTACCTGGTCCAGTCTGCAGGAAGTGCTGGGCAGTGGAGGTGGGAGGAGTGGGGTATAGGGCAGATGAGGGCTCCCTTCCCTACAAAGCAGTGTGGAACCTGCTGTACCCACACCTGGAATCTCTCTGTAGAAACCAGTGCAATCCAGCCTGTCCTTTCAACTTGGTTCAAGTGGGCCACCTCATCTGTAAGGATCCAGAACTCAAGAGCAGATCTTAGGATGGAAGATTTCTCCTCATTTGATGGAGGAAAATTCTAATAACCAGCTGGTCAACAATAGGGCGTGCCACCTAGGAAGGTAATGAACTCTCTCCCATTACTGGGGGTATTCAAACAGATTGTATTAGTCCATTTTTGTTGCTATAACAGAATACCTGAGACTGGGTGATTTATAAAGAAAAACAAAATTTATTCCTTACGGTTTCTGAGGCTGGGAAGTCCAAAGTCCATCTGATGGTGGCAACAGTGACCCAGGGGTCTCACATTGCAATATGGTGGAAGCAGAGAGGACAGAAAGAGAGCAGAGAGACTCTCTTCTTTTAAAGCCTTCAGATCCACACCCCTGACCACCATTTTTAATCATTCACTACTGCATAATCCTACAATCCAATCACCTCTTCAAGGCTCCACCTTTCGACTACCATAATAGAATTTCCCACCCCTCTTAACAGTCACAGTGGGGACTAAGTTTCTAATACACAAAACTTGGGAGACACAATTCAAGCTTCAATGAGTTTTGGGGAGGACATAATTCAATCCACTACACAGATGCTAGCTGGCTGCCTTCCAGGGCTCTTGCAGAGGGAAGACCTGACATGGGCAAGACTTTGCCTCCTCTGTCCACCAGAGCCTCTTTACTTCTGTAGGGTCTCATGGGGTAAGAGAATGAACTTGGAGTTGTCATAGGCCCAGGGTTCAAGTCCCAGCTCTACATGGCCTTGGGCGTGTCACTTAATGTCTTTATTTATTTATTTTTTTTCTCCTTTTTTTTTTTGTCTTTTTTTTTTTTTTTTTTTTTTCCTTTTTTTTTTTTTTTTTTTTTTTTTTTTTTT
>NW_007730200.1:178778-180683 GCF_000696425.1 Galeopterus variegatus
TTTTTTTTTTTTTTTTTTTTTTTTTTTTTTTACTGACCGGTAACGGGATCCCAACCCTCAGTGTCGCTCCAGTACCGGGGACTGGCAACAGGATCGCAACCCTCGGTGTTGCGCCCGCACCGTGCTCAGCCAGTGAGTGGGAACCGGTCTCCACATGGGATCCGAACCCTCGGCGGGAGCGCTGCCGAGCTTCCAAGCGGCGCACTCTCCAGTGCGCCACTGGGCTGGCCCTTAATGTCTTTATTTAAAATAAATTATAAGGGCCAGCCCCCAGCTTACTTGGGAGAGTGTAGCGCTGATAACACCAAGGCCACAGGTTCGGATCCCTATATAGGGATGGCCGGTTAGCTCACTTGGGAGAGCGTGGCCCTGACAACACCAAGTCAAGGGTTAAGATCCCCTTACTAGTCATCTTTAAAAAAAATAAAGTAAAATAAATTATATAGGTATATTTTATTTTTCTGATAATGGGAGATTATTGCCAAAAAAAACCCCTCAAAACCCCCAAAACACCCAATCCTGATATATGTAGTATTCACTTTTAATGTGTAATACTTAACTCCTTTAAATCATGGCTTTCTCATCTGTGAAACTGTAATAAGTTGTGGAGGTGATGCAAAGATTAAATAACGAATGCACATAAAGTCCTTAACATTTAATTAGACATCTAAAACACGTTGAGGACTGATGGTTATTTGAAACCAGCACTGTCCAATAGGAATATAATGTAAGTCTCATACGTAATTTAAAATTTCTTAGTAGCCACATTAAAAAAGTAACAATGAAAAAGGGAAATGAATTTTAATAATGTATGTAACTCCACATATTCAAAACATTATTTTAGGGCCGGCCCGGTGGCGCACTGGAGAGTGCGCCGCTTGGGAGCGCGGCGGCGCTCCCACTGAGGGGTCGGATCCCATGTGGAGACTGGTTCCCGCTCACTGGCGGAGCGCGGTGCGGGCGCAACACCGAGGGTTGCGAGCCCGTTGCCAGTCAGTAAAAAAGACAATAAAGGAAAAAAAAAACCCATTATTTTAACATGTAATCAATATAAAATTATTAATGATATATGTTTACGATTTTTTTTTCTTACTAAGTTTTAAAAATCCAGTGTGTATTTTACACTTACAGCACATCTCAGTTTAGACCAGACACATTTTTGGCACTCACTAGTAATATATTCAACACTGCAGCTCTAAATTTTCCATCTGAGCTCTCCTTCAATTTAACATACTCTGAGAGTCTAATCTGCTTACCAATTTAGGCCATAAATATGTTTGGTTTGGTAGCTAACCAGTAACAGGGATTGAACCCTGGACCTTGGTGTTATCAGCACCATACCCTAACCAGTTGCGCTAACTGGCCAGCTCTAGGCCCTAAAGATGGATTTGATTGTGTTGTTCTCCATCTCATGGGGTTTCATCTTGTCTCACTTACTGTATGGTAAGCACTGTAAATGCAACTAGCTCTTATTTTCTGTATTTCCAAAATTGCTTTGCTGGGCCTAAGAAGCATATGTTGATTGACATCCTTGGGAATCAGACAGTGAGGGAAGATAATTACTTCCTTTCTCCCTTCTGGTGTGGAATGCGTATGAGGTGCTTAGCACTGCCCGGACCACAAAAACACTCCATAAATATTAGCTCTCATCATTCCGTTATTAGCAGTAGGCAGAGTTGAGGTTCTTTTTTTTTTTTTTTTAAGATGACTGGTAAGGGGATCTTAACCCTTGACTTGGTGTTGTCAGCACCACGCTCTCCCAAGCGAGCTAAGCAGCCATCCCTATATAGGGATCCAAACCCACGGCCTTGGTGTTATCAGCACCGCACTCTCCCAAGTGAGCCATGGGCCGGCCCAGAGTTGAGGTTCTGATAAAGTTCTTAAAAAGGGCTCCATGTCAGAGGC
>NW_007730200.1:180693-185313 GCF_000696425.1 Galeopterus variegatus
CAAACCCATGGCCTTGGTGTTATCAGCACCGCACTCTCCCAAGTGAGCCATGGGCCGGCCCAGAGTTGAGGTTCTGATGAAGTTCTTAAAAAGGGCTCCATGTCAGAGGTGGTGGGGCCTGGGAAAATCATCCAGTGCTCTGAGCTTCCATTTCCTTTATCTTTAAAATGGGATACTTTGGAGGGGGAGATGTTTTGGGGGTGAAAAAGAGGGGGAGAGGATACTAATTCCCACCTTGGCAACCCCAGAGGATAACTATGATGATCACATGAGATACTGTACTGAGAAAGTGCTTGGAAAACGAAGATCTACCAATGTAAAGTATGACTGTACTTGCACTGAACTCGGCCTCATGCTTGGGCTTGGGCTGGGGGTGGGGTGGGGAACGGCAGTGGGTGCTGAGATGGCCCTACCCGGCATGAGCTCTGCTTGCCCTGTTTTTTTTTTTTCCTTTTTGTCTTTTTTCGTGTCCGGCAATGGATCGCAACCCTCAGTGTTGCCCCCGTACCGGACCGGGACCGGCAACGGGGCAACCCTCGGTGTTGCTCCCACACCTCGCTCAGCCAGTGAGCGGGAACCGGTCTGTATGTGGGATCCGAACCCTCGGCGGGAGCGCTGCCGCGCTTCCCAAGTGGTGCACTGCAGCAGTGCGCCACCGGGCCGGCCCCTTGCCCTGTTTTTGAGACTTGAACGTGTGCAAGTGTTTTGAAAGCTGCAAAGCCCTCTATACGAGGGATCCTTTTGTTATGAGCGGGGGTGGAGGGAGGGTGGGAGCGCCGTTGATGCCAAACTGATGAGGAGCTTTGTTTTAGTAGAGCAGGAAACATACTGATTCAAGAGACCTGTGTTCATCCAGGTTCTTATAATTGCTAGTTGTCAAATCCACACAGAGTTGCTTGAAAAGCAGAAACTAAGGTGGAAGTAACAGAAACCACCATGGTGGATATTTCTTTAACCATCACACCCAAGTAGCAGAACTGCGAGAAATCTTGGAGGAGGCCCTGCCAGAGCTTTTCTGCTTCTCTGAGGGCTCACAGGCAGAATTACTTCCTAAAAGGACCTTTTTAGCAAATTGTCATAAAGAAAAGGAGAAATTTCTTTGCAGCTTTTCGGTGCTTGATTCCAATCCACCCTGGGCCATGGTCGCCTGCCTCCCGTTCTCCTTGAGTATTTATATCACAGCAAGTGATTTTCCTCAGAAACTGAGTTTCTGGATTGTGAAGACTGGGCCAGGAAGGAATTTGTTCCAGAAACACACGTGGTGCCTTCTGCACTTTGCTCTGCATGTCCTCATTTTGTGTCCTTTCTTTGTGCAACAGGGCTGTCTATGAGTCATATATTCGGGTGCTGAGGACTGAGAGTGAGTTTGTGCTTTTTTGCCAAATAGCCAGAAAGCTGGCAGACCCAGCCTGGGGCCTGTGAGTAGGCCATGTTTCCATGTGCAAAGCTCCATTGTTGCAGTTTTGGGAATCAGCCTTCTGTTCTCATTCAGGAGAGTGAGACACACAGGCCTGTGAACCAGACTGACTCCATTTTCCCTGCAGCGGACACTTGTTACCTTTCCACTCCTCAGTCATGAGACCCTCCCTGCAGGGCACATAATTACCCCATGGCCCTACCTGATAAAATAAACTGTGATAAGGGGGGAACAGATATTCACTGAGTTGTAAAACTCCTCCCCAAGGCTTATTTCCAGTAATTGTAAAAATTAAGTTACAGGTTAATCTTAAGACCTATTTAGGAATTCCTGCATGAGGCGCAAAGCTTCAAGGTGACCGCTACAGTGACCCTCCTGGAGTGAGGATAATGAACACCACCACCATCTTGGACCTCATACTGAGCAGGCTCAAGGACCAACGCCCTCACTGAGCACGTGCCTAAGGCACAACCAGGAAGAACACAATGGGCCACCTCCGGAGGAGCAGAATGATGACTCTGGCCTGCACCTCTTAGCCCTTTCCCTATGGAAGACCGTGAACAGCTCCCCCTGCGGGGACTAGCTTTCCCGTAGCTGCCCCCGTGAGGCATAAGTCTGTCTCCTCTTTTAATAAAGTGTTGCTTGCTTTACTGCTGGGTACACTGTTCATTTCTATGACTTTGGGACCCAAGAGCCTAATTCAATAACCAGAGGACACAGGCAAGAGGAGAAATAATTGATCCTAAAGCTGGGTTTCTGGTTATTCCATAGGCCTAAGGATTAGGGTTCCCTCTTCAGCCACGCACAGGGCCTCATCCTGCCCTCCCACAGGCCAGCCCCGTCCAAGTGCACAAGCCTGCAAGAAAGCCACAGCTGGCTTTGTCTCGGCCTTACATGCCTTTGAAAGAATATGAGGCTTTTCACCTGGTTCCTTTCCTTCAAAACATCCATGAAAGGGGTTTCTCAGGTGAAGCAAAGAGGAGTTTCTGGGGGTTCAGCTGCATCCCTCTTGTTCTACATTCATCCTTCCTATGAATATGCATTGAGCACCTCATTATGTGCCAGACCTCATTTTAAAAACAGCTTAACGTGTTTTTAAAAAGGTATCTCAACAATTAATGTAACTGAGGTTTAAAAGGAAATAGAAGAGTAAGCCCAGTGCCTTACCTGGTCTACTGACAGAACAGTCGGCCTGGGTGCTGAGACCCTCCTTCAAAATGAACCAGGGTTTGGGCCAGCTCATGGCTCACTTGGACAGCGTGGTGCTGACAACACCAAGTCAAGAGTTAAGACCCCCTTACCTATCATCTTTTTGGAAAAAAAATGAATCCAGGGTTTGATTTCTGCAGGATGAATTTTGTAGTATCCCTTTCTCATACCCTTTCTTCCCCTAAAGAACGTAAGGATGAGCTAGTGTTTTGAAGGTGAATATAGAAAGCTAAGAATGAAAGTGCCTGCTTCCTTCAGAGCCGTGAGAGCTGCCCCGTCGGGGAGGTGGGGGATGTAGTAGGTTCTGTCCTGGACCTGGGTCAGCAGGAGACTCCCTGAGAGGGAGAGGCTAGCGAATGCCTGCAGAGCCAGCCAGCCCCGCAGAGCTCCTGGTGGAAGCGACTGCTAAACAAAAAGGCAGCAGGAAACTCTAGAAAATGCATTCACCTTCCTGGACAAGAGGGCGTGTTGCATTCAGTGAATCACAGGTCAGCAAGTGGCCGCCAGGCTGTTGGACACTTACTGAGAGCTGCGCTGGGTTCCCGACACTGCAGAGGTTTTCATCCTCCCAAAAGCCTGAGGAAGCAGGCGCTGTTCTTTTCATCACTTCCACTTAACTGACGCCGAAGGTGAGACAGGGATATTGAGTAACCTGCATGAGGTCACAGGGGTGGATTCGCCTCAGGCCCGGTGGCATCAGAGTCCAGCACGCACCGCCACGCACGCTCTGAGCAGCAGCCAGCGTCTCCCACTTTCTGTGTGGTCTTGGGCAGGTCATTCCTGGCCTTCCAGGGGCTTTGTATTTCCCTCTGTAAGACTAAGGGATTGGGGGATTGGACAAGAAAGCCATTCTTGTAGACTGCGCCCTGATAGACTAGAAAACAGCAGGTGACAGCCTCTAAGATGTGTGGCCCAAAGGAGGGGAGGGGCACCCCAAGAGAGTTCATTCCTAGAGGGCTAACGCCTCGTGAGCTGGGGTCACTCTGTCTGCCAGGCGTCAGAGATTACGACTTGCACTTGAACCTGAGGCAATGGTGCTTCTCCCTGGACCCCCCATTCCACCTCCTGGCTGGGGAGGGAGGCTTCCATGTAGAGAAGAGTGCACCAGCCTTCCAGAGGGACAGTCAAAGGCATGGGGAGTAGGAAAGTGGGCAGGCCCTGGCCTCGGGAACCAGAGCCGAGGGCCAAAGGTCAGCCAACCTCTCGTTACCATCAGCATATTGCCTGAGTGACCTAGCTGGTGACCTGGGGCAAATTCCCTGGTGCTCTGCACCTCACGGCCTCCTCAGTAGGGTAGAGATGACGATAGCCCCTCCCCACAGGTGATGTTACAGGTAAATCTCACAAAGCAGCGCCGGGAACGTCGCAGGCACTCAGTCCACGTGAGCCGCCGCCACCCTCATCCTCACGCTCTTAGAGGCCTCAAGCTGAGAGCCCGGGGCCTGTGGCTGTAGGAAGCTTTACCACTGCCCAATCTTGTTAGTTTGGGGTCCTCCTTCATGGTGAAAGAGGGCTGAGCGCTTGTCTCTGGAGGCAGAAGGGAGAGCGTCACAGCTGGGAAAGCTTTGCTCAGTCCACAGTGGGCTCAAGGGACAAGAGGCCCAATGGGCACAGAGGGGTGCAGGGGGCTCCAGGAGGGAGAAGCGAGCCCTGGGAGGCCCTCTTGGCCTTGAGGAGAGGCTCTGGGGTACTTAATGTTCCCAGCGAGAGGGTAGTCTGGTTTTTTTGTTTTTGTTTTTTTTTTCTTTAAGATGACCGGTAAGGGGATCTTAACCTTTGACTTGGTGTTATCAGCACCACACTCTCCCAAGTGAGCCACAGGCCGGCCCCGAGAGGGGAGTCTGTCTGCACCGCCTTGTCGAGAGCAGCATATCTGTTTGTGAATTCAAAATGGGATCTAAGCTGAGGGGACTATAGGGTAGGTCAAGGGAGGGGAAACCAGATCTGGGTTTTTTGTTCTTGTTTTTGAGGATTTTCTGATTTTTCTCAGCTTA
>NW_007730200.1:185441-189036 GCF_000696425.1 Galeopterus variegatus
TCTGGGGTACTTAATGTTCCCAGCGAGAGGGTAGTCTGGTTTTTTTGTTTTTGTTTTTTTTTCTTTAAGATGACCGGTAAGGGGATCTTAACCTTTGACTTGGTGTTATCAGCACCACACTCAGCCAGTGAGCAAACCGGCCATCCCTATATGGGATCCGAACCCGTGGCCGTGGTGTTATCAGCACCACACTCTCCCAAGTGAGCCACAGGCCGGCCCCGAGAGGGGAGTCTGTCTGCACCGCCTTGTCGAGAGCAGCATATCTGTTTGTGAATTCAAAATGGGATCTAAGCTGAGGGGACTATAGGGTAGGTCAATGGAGGGGAAACCAGATCTGGGTTTTTTGTTCTTGTTTTTGAGGATTTTCTGATTTTTCTCAGCTTAGCTGGACATGATGAATCTTATACCTTTCAGACACTCCATCAGATTGCATGGTGGTTACAGTCCATTTCTGAATAAAAAGCTTTCAAGAGGAAAGTCTAAAGCCAGAAGGGAAGGTTCTCACCCGAGACTCTGGGAACATATGATGAAATTTTATCGGCCTATATTCAGATGTTTCTTTTTCAGTGCTTTTAGCTTTGTGGAAAACTGTGGGCATAATTTAGCTCTCTCTAGGGACCAAATGTAAAAATGCTTTATGAACATCAGAAAAATCGTCCCCCAATTCTCTTTGGTTTTAGCAGTTCAAGTAAAGAGTTTCCCTTCTATCCCCACCTCCCTGCCTCTCCATCACCATCAAGGGGAAGGAAGGAATCCACTGTCCTCCCCTCGGGAGGATAAACAGCATGGAGCACCTCCACAGCCTTCTTCAAAGCCTGCGGAGACGCTTAGCAGGGATAAGGAGACAACAACTAGGCCATTTGCAAGCTCTTGGGCTGTGTAAACAAATATATGATAAGCTCACAGTCTCATGAGCCAAGAGTGAGGATCTGAAGTCATCGCTATGCATCTTTTTGAGGATCTCTGCAGGCCTGGAGGATTCTGTTGTAATCCTCAATCTGCTTCTGTATTAAACTGTGGCCACCAACACACGGTTCTGGTGCCGCCTTGAGGTACACGGAGAACAACCTTGAATGGGAATCTGAAGACCTGGGTTTGGGGATTGTCTCCACTACTTAGTAGCTGTGTGACCTTGGGCAAGTCACTTGATGGTGCTTGGCACACAGTAGGTGCTTAATAAATGTGTATCAAATGAATCAATAAACAAGTAAACCACCTGTCTGAGCCTCATTTTCCTCATCTGGGAAATGGGGGAATAATGCCTCCCCAACAGGCTGTGATCATGTAGGTAGAATTATTTTCTAGATAGTGCTTCTCAAACCTTCATGTGAATCACCTGGGGAGCTGCTCAAATGCAGATTCTGACTCAGTAGGTCTGGTGAGTGGGCCCGAGTTCTGCATTTCCAACTAACCCCAGAGGATGCTAACCCTGTCTATCTGGACCATGCTTTGAATAGCAAGGTTTTAGATGCTAAGGTGCTCTGCAAGTGCTTGAAATTATCAACATTATTTCTTCAGCAATGGGGTGGAAGCGCTGCTCCGAGGATAGACTGACCAATCATCCCAGTGTGTCCAGGACTGAGGAGCTTCCTGGGGTGCAGGACTTTCAGTGTTAGAACCAGAAAAGTCCCAAACAAACTAGAATAATTTGGTCTATGGAAGAGAAAGGGATGCTTTGGCCTAAGGTGCTGTGTGAACTGAAAAAAACCAAAAACCAAAAACACAGGTGAGGCTGTTTGCTAAGGTCCGGCCTCAGACTGATTAGTCTAGCACCTTCTATTTTCACAAAGCCAGAAACAGGCCCAAGGAAGTCCCGTGACTTGGCCCACATCACACAGCTACTCAGGTGCAGGGCTGGGGCAAGAGCTCCCCTCTTCCTACTCCCTGTGTCCCTCTGCACCTTCTGCACCAGTCCATTTGCCTTTTCCAACACATTCCTCTTTATTTGGCAAACACAGCATGGTTATTTATAAATTGGCTTGTTTGGAACCTGAAATTTGGCATTGTTGATTTTGGCTGTAAGGAGTTCAAATTTTTCCTCTTTGTTTTGGTTTGCTAAATCATGTTTTGTGAGCAAAAAAACACAAAGTAATAAAAACACAATGAGGCTGCTAAAGTTGTTCAAATGCAAAGCATCCAGAAATATGATAGTATCAACTTACTCAGATTTATTTTGTATCTAGATAGTAGATTAAAAATGCATGAGGTTTACTCCCAGGGATTTACAAACCCAATATAAGTAAATAGCTGGAGTTTCTTTCCAGGCTGTTTCTCTTGGAGGTGGGACAGGAGGTTGGGAAAAGCATCCCTGAGGGGCAGGTAGCTGGAGGCTGTTACTATACTCCCAAGGGCAGGTCCTCAGTGAAGATGTCAGAGACCAGCAGTCATCAGGACCGAGGTATGTGTGATTTGCAGAATGCCATCCAAAATCCTTTGTATTTTATTTTGCACTCAGCAGAAGTTGTAAAAGAATGTCTCCTTTTATTATTAATACTGAGAATCCATGCAGAGAATTCACTAAAAACTGAATACATTGCGTTTAGGACAACTAGGGTACCCTCAGTCCCCAGATTCTTCTAACTGTGCTGTAGGTTCACGTAGGGTTTTGTTGAGAGTGATTGGCTGCATTTTATCTGTGATGTTAACTCTTCTGGTGTAGATTCTCATGGCCACGGAGTCTGGGGGCAGCCCCTGATTAGTACTTCATACCAGTTTGTGAGTCTGTTCCGGCACTCAGAGAAAAGGGAGCCTTGGCCTCGCCCACAACCAGATGAACAGTCAGCTCAACTGGTGAACACTCTGCTTTTTGAATGGTGTGGTTGGCTGGGGGCTTTTGCCTTGGTCTTAATTTAACAAACCGAGCTAAAGGCTGAGCACAGCTAAAGCATTGTCCAATGCTTTTATCAATAAAATACCCATGTGTGTATATATATGTGCACATACGTGTACATATAAAGGGTACCTCAAAAAGTTTGCAGAAAAATAGGATGAAAAGATAATACAAATCTTCCCATGAACTTTTTGAAGTATCCTTATATATACATTATACACACAAAGGGATATACTATAAAGTACAGCCCTGGTAAAAAACAAAAAAATTTAAAATTTGTTTTTATAGGTCCATCGAGAACCTCTAATAGTGACCAAAGGACATTTTTGACCTCAAGCTCCAGGCTGAGACCTGAAGAAGTGGCCTCCAGAGTCACGGGGCCTGCTAGGGTGAGTGGGTGGTACCTGATTATGGCCAAGGGAGGTGGACAGTCAGCCAAGCTTGGAAAGCCCATTTGCTCCACGTGGGACATTCCTGGATGTTGGGGTTGATGTCTGGGCTCACATGCATTTGTGTTCTAGAATCAGAAATCCCAGGGTCCTTACTGGACAGGTCCACAAATCTGGGAGTGGCCAATTACAGGAGAACGAGGTTGTACTTACAGCCTGATCCATGGGTCCCCTCTCATACTCAGCTTCTGCAATCTTCTCCATATTCCTAGTTTTTTGTTAGCTCTCTTAAGAGTTCTGGTGCAAAACAGAGCATTCCTGAGAAATTCTAATCTCTCATGAACATGGAATATACAACATGGAACCCCCCCCCCCC
>NW_007730200.1:189889-190818 GCF_000696425.1 Galeopterus variegatus
TCTAAGAAACACTTCTCTTGTCAGAGATCCTAAGGACTGTTGGGGACCAACATGAACTCTGTGAGACATTTGGCCCCCTTTCTTGGGAGCACTGGTCTTAGTCTCTTGGCTTGAGAAATCCGGAGGCCTCTCTCAGTGATACATCCTTAGTTCTTTTTGTTGGAAACCTACAAGCTGCTTGCTGCCAAGCAACTCAACTCCCCTCTGACATCCGCTGACGTCCCAGTGGTCACCCAGGCTTGCTCTGACCTGGCTGAGGCATCTCAAACTTTCTCCACCTGCAGTGGTAAGTGGCAGAGGCCTCCCCGCATCACTGCCCCTTTCTCCACTCTCAACAATCTTTCCTTTCAGGAATCCAGNAGGAATTGTCCCACTAGCTATTTTAGACACATAAAAGTCATATGCTTTACTGGTCAAGCAAGAGCAAAAATTACCCTCCAGACGGCCAGGAGGGTCAGGGGCCCTGATCACTTTGGGCGCCTGGCTGCACTTCTCTCATTCAGAGAGCTCTGTTACAGACCTTTCTGTCCTTCAGAAGCCTGAAAAGCACCCCTCTCTTTGCTGCATTGTCTTTTTTCTTTCTCAAATTCTTACCTCCTGCCCCGAGCCCTCTCCAACAGGTCTTCCTTGTCTGGTGTACCAAGCCCAGCCGAGGTCCAGCATGTTTCCCACTCTGTCAATCAGTATCCTCGCTGAGCATGAACCATGGAGCAACTGGGAAGCCGTCGGTCAAGTGTTTGGATGTGTCTGGTTATCTGCAGACCGCCTAACCCCCCACTGGACTGCCTCGTATTTCAACTCACTTGTTTCGCAGCGTCATGACTTGTGACATGCATAAAAGGGCATGACTAAGTGGAAACTGTGATTTAACATTTATTTGCTGCTGATATTTTTACTTTGAATGAAGGTGAGCTTTAGATTTTAATTTT
>NW_007730200.1:192057-193883 GCF_000696425.1 Galeopterus variegatus
AACATTTATTTGCTGCTGATATTTTTACTTTGAATGAAGGTGAGCTTTAGATTTTAATTTTAAGTGCCCTTCAGAAGCAGCCCCAATCATCACTGGGACAGAACTCTCTTAAAACCAGCTTTAATTTTGGGACCCTAAACTCCTTGCTCCAGTACTTCTGGCAGAGCTGAGGAGAGGGAGGCAACTTTCCAGGTCAAGGTCTTAGAGGGAGGCAACTTTCCAGTGTGGAAAATCCCGCACTCCCATGCCATCCTTTGTCCCACTCATCCTGGTGACTTTGCTTCTCAGCAGAATCCAAAGAAAGTTCCCTGCCGGGTGTGCCTCAGGGAACCCTCTAGCCAATCCTACTTGTCTTTAACGGCTATAAAAATCCAGTTCAGAGGAGGAGAAATATTAATCAGGCAAACCCTGCCTTTGGAGGTACTTACTGGCACTGACAGCAGAAGGCGCCAGTGAATAAAATGGGCACCAAACTTGCCACTGGACTAAAGAGCCCCACGTGGTCGAGGTGGCCGTGCACAGCACAGCTGGCCAGGTCGAGGCGGGGCCACCGGCTGGGGTAAAGCCTGTGGTGCGGACTGCACGCATTTTGATACAGAAGTACTGGTTCTCAGCAGAGGTCAGGGAGCAAAACCTAAAAGTGCATTTTTCCCAGCAAGTTCTTTTCAATCCTCTTAATTGGCTTTCCTCTGATGACAACATGCCGCGAGGGCTGCGAGTGGCTTTACCTGTGTTGAACAGATGGAGAGAGCTCCTTCTTCAGACTTTTGGAGCCACAGAAGCTGGGGCTGAATACACCAGTTCCATAGCCACGAGGACCAGCTCTTGAGCCTACGGACCCTGCAGTGCAGCAGCCCCAATCTAGACTTTAGTTAGCTTGCATCATATGCAGGGGCTTTAGGTGACCAGGAGCAGAGCATCTGGCCATCCCTGGGGGTGGGTGAGGGGACTCTGGGACTTCTACAGAGCAGACCATTGAGAAACCCAGAAGGGGAGACCCCGTGCATCAAAACAGAAAGAGACTAGGTTATTGTTCCTTCAAAAAGTCCACGTGGTGGCGCGTCTGCCCCTCTTCACTATCTGGGGTTGATGACCAGCTATAGCTCTGGTACCGTAAACCACTGCCTCATCTTTCTGGCCCAGGGCATGCTCAGACAAGGCCAGGAAAAGTCACTTCTCCTCTTTGCTTTGACTCGTCTTTTTTGTGGTCCCCGGGTCTTGTTTCCTACCCTTCGAAGGGGAGACTTCAGCACTGCTCTGCCTCCACGAAGCCCTCCTTCTCATGGCCTGAGGGCTCAACCTCGGTGTAGGTGGAGTGGTTGGGGTGGTTGCAGAACTTCATGGCGGGCCAGTGGTGAGGTCTCCGCTGCGGGGGCACAGAGGCAAAGTCAGCGGACGTGATCCCACCTGTGGGTCCAAGACTCTCTCCCACAAGGGCCCTGGGGTGCTGGGGGCCTTCCAGGAGCCAGATGGCCTTCAGGGTCCCTCTCCCCAAAAGGCTCCCCACTGTGATCCCTCAACGATTGGGAAACCTACTGAGAGCCAAGTTGGAAGGAGGATATTTTATCCTTTACTGTATGGTCTGCAGAACTCACAGCTAAAACTTCAGCAACACACTGAATGGAGATCTGAGACTGTGGAAAGTGAGGGGAACAGCTAGGATGATCTGGGGGGGGACTCTGGAAATGCCAAGATAACTCTCCAGAGAGCATAGGTCCCGCATCAGAGTCAACTGGGGGGCTTATTAAAATGCAGATTCCTGGGCCTGCCTTAGACCCGCCCCATCAGAGTCCCTGTGGCCTGGGGATCTGCAGTTCCCAGGGTTA
>NW_007730200.1:194663-203030 GCF_000696425.1 Galeopterus variegatus
TGAGGGTTGCGATCCGTTGCCGGTCACGAAAAAAGACAAAAAGGGGGAAAAAAAAAAAAAACCCCACATAGCAAGCAAAAGAGGCAGAAACCTTGGTTCCATCATGGCTTTGAATAAGTACCAAGCTGGAATTCAGGCATGAGAGACTAGGGACTGGCTGCACAGCCACCAGGTGGGCACTGTGTGGCACTTTGTTCTTTCTTTCCTCTGGAGACTTTTCTGATTTTACAAAAGAGAGAGCAAGAGCAGACAGGCTGTTCCATAAGGACAGGAGGACCAAGGGAGTTCCGAGGTGCTGGGTCCTGGGGGTGAAGGATTTAAAGGGCATCAGCCACTGGCAAATGTGCCAGGATGGAGCTGGTGAAGCTTCCTCAGGTATGTGGCAGGTGAGAAGTGACATGGGGGGAGGCAGGGACTGAATGGCCTGGGAAACACTGATGCAGATGGCAGACCTGTGGCCACATTCTACACTGACCTCTATGAAGAAGAGGGCAGCATTGGAGGTGGGGTGGCTGTTGATGTAAATCCCAGCCAGGATGAGGACCGCCACAAGCACGACGGCCAGCACGATGCCCACGACGGTGCCCAGGTGCACTGGGGGGCCCTTCGTCTTGGGGGACAGGTTGTTCTGCAGGCCTGTGGAGAGACCAGTAAGCAGGGAGGAGCTGCAGGGGGGCCGGGGAGGTGGGGCCAGGGAGTCTGGGTTCTGACAAAGTCCCGAAGAAGAAAGCCGACTCAACCCTTGGGTCTACTTAGCGAACGTATGATAAGGTGGGGCGGGAGTTGGTGGAGTCATGCTGAGTATGGCATTAACATTGGACCTGGCACCATTTAGGTGATCTTCCAAAATCACTTAAAAGTTGCCCAAATGTCTAATAAGGATTATAAGAGATGTTTTCTCTGATACCTGTGCCACATAAACGTTTTTAAGGAATTCACAAAGGGCATGTGATGGTTAAGAGTCTGGGATCTGGAATCTGACTGCCTGGGTTTAAATCAACACTCTGCCACTTTCTAGCTGTGTGTCCTTGGGCAAGCTATGTAACCTCTCTGTGTCTGTTATCACTTGTATCGAACAATTATGGTAATAATTACCTGACGGGGTTATTGTGAGGATTAAAACTAGATAATTCATGTCCAGCACTGAGGACCATGTCTGGCATCTTGGAAGACCTCAACAAGTATTAGCTATTATGGTAGCAAATGATCATATTTTTACCTGTCACTGTCCACTACCAGACTGTGACCTCCTGAAGGGCAGGGATGGTGTCTTATTCATCTTTGTGTCCTAGCTATTAGAAAAAGAAGGCAGATCCATCACAGGAGCTCAGTAAAGGTCTGTGGAATGACCTAGGTCCTCTGGAAGCTAATAAACCAGCAGGCACTCTCTGAGAACATCCCCAGTGTTTGAAATACATCCCAAGGAGCAGATGAAGTATTCTCCATGGACTGCAGAGCTGGAAGCTCGTCCATATCCACCCTTTCTTGTATGGCTGAGGTAATGGAAATACAGAGAGGTCACATGATTTGCCCAAGGACACGCAAATTCAGTGCCAGCTGCTAAGAAGCCTCGTTCCCTGACATTACATGGGGTGGCTACTTGCTTCTTCACCTGACCCTAAAGGAACGTGGAGATAATGAGGGAGAGAACACAGATGAGTGTGTCAGCAACAGAAATATCAAATCCTTTTTACACAGCTAGTGGCTGGGCAACATTACTCAGCTAGTGTGGGGTGGGAGGCAACAGAGGGTGGGGTTTTACTAGGACGCTGCACACATTCAAAACCATCGTCCTCCCCATCCCCTTGTCTCTGCTGGGCACGCTGTAAGCAGAAGACACCCAAGAGAGAAACTACCCTGGGGCACTCCAGTGCATGGCTAGTGCCCCTACGTGACAGCAGCGGGAGAGTTGAGGTGAAGCGCCCTGAGCCAGCCTCCCCTGACCTGTTGGCAATCAGCCAGCAGCGACGCTGATGATCTGCTGGTCAGGGCTTCTGCGGAGGAGCACATGGTGCAGAGATTGGGGAATATGGCCCAGCCCCCCCCCACGCACACACACTCACACCCGCCGCCTACGGGGGAGCAACTGCTCCATCTCCCATGGGCAGCGCGATCAAACTGTGCGGCCTTAATAACCTCTCCTCTCCCACTAGAACCCCAGATAACAATCTCCAGCCGCTGGAGTTGGAAGGCACTTCCGTCTCCACTCTTGCAGTGGTTACAGCAGGGACCTGAGTGGGCTCTGGGCAAAGGTTAGGGGAGGTGGGGCCACCCTCCAACACCTGTGAGGCGAGGGAGGGATCCCACATTCTGGCACCTGCAAAAACTGCAGTGGACAAGTTTTGTGTACTCTCTGCCAATCCAGGCTGAGAATGGAAGGAGACGACGTGAGAGAAGCTGCTCTCCACCCCACTGGCTGTATGGCCCACGGGGGTGAGACGGCCACAGGTCCCACCCGCCACGCCTGCCCTGGCTCGGCCCTTCCCCTCCTCCCACTCCTTGCAGAGCAGGGAATATCCAGGAGCAGAGAGGCAGGAGAAGAACCACAGGAGGTTCATGGCTGAGAGGAGGAATGTCTGGGTGTAGACATGTTCCTTCAATCTAGGGGGCCTGTGCCCACAAGCCTCCCTTCCCCCCCGGCAGGAGGTCTGGGACGCTCCGGCTGACGACGTTCCTCCCTCTTCCTCCACAAAGAGAGGCCGGGTGACTGCTGCACCCTCTTCTGGGGTGGGTCCAAGAGGCAGGGGGTCTGATGAAGAGGGGCAGGCAGTTCTGTACTTACCGTCTTCTCCTGCATAGGGATTCAACTTGGTGTCATCTTCAAAGAGAGAGGACAGAAGGAACAAGATTAGTGGACTCACTATGGCCTTTGCATTCTGGGTCTGGATGGGACTTTAGGGAAGTTCAGTTCAAACGTTTAGTTTAGAGGCAAGGACGCTGAAGCACAGAGAGGGGAGGTGACTTGCTCAAAGTCACACCGCAGTTCAGTGTAGCTACAGGGTGGAGAGTATGTGAGTAGGGGGTGAAGAGGCGTGAGGCTGAGGGGCTGGGGGACAGCTGCCTGGAGAGCCAAGCTGAAGACCTTGCACGTTGTTTCAGGGGCAACGGAAAGCTGTGGAAGGGTGTGAATAGGGGCTGTGTGTGTCACAAGATCAAATTGGATCGGAGACTCCCCAGGACTACAGCGCAGAGGAGAGATTTCAACACATTCTTTCTCTGCACCTCAAGGCGTGTACCCTGCAGCTTTCTAATTGAGTTCCAGTGGGTGGCCCTTCTGTGGGCCTTTCCTGTGCAGATTCATATATGGAAAGAAAAGCAAGAGTTCCATGTCCAGGGAATGCTCTAGATGGCTGAAGATGATTGCTCTGAGCACCGGAACTTTAAACAATCTAAACACTCCACAATTCACCGCCTGCAACACGCATTTGGTCCCTCTTCTCTCCAGCATCTCCATCAGCCACGTCATTTTAAAGGCCTTTACTGGCTCCCCTTTGTTCACAAGTGTTCCAGTGAATCTGTCCCCAATCTGTCCCCAATCTTCTTTCCTCCTGTCACCCACCACAACTCATCACCGTGGCAGTGGCCGAGACAAGCTGCTCAAGGCTCTCCAGACCCCCTGGGCTGCGATACCTCTGAGCTGCTGTGCATACTGTTCCTTCTGTAGGCGACGCCCTTCCTTCCCTACTCTACTCCTCCCTCAAAAGTCCCAACCCCCACCAAAAAAAGTCTCACCCCTGAAAAACCCCTGCAAGGCTGGGATTAGGGTCCCGGACAATTTCAGAGTAATGGGAGCCGGCTGAACCCGCCTCGTGTGATCACCCTTTGCTGTCTTGTCCTGCCCCTTTTCCATTTCTTTCAGCACCAAGAAAGACTGGAGTTGAGGGGAAAGATCATTACTTTTGGAGCTGGATGAGACCTGACTCCATCTCTTCCTGGCTGTGTGACCCTGGGCAAGACATCTACCCCCCTGAGCCTTAGCATCAACTCTATAAAATGGGAATATAACAGTATCAACACCCAGGATTGTCAGGAGGACTGAACATTAATTTGGGCGTGACATTACCACCCTACCTGGCACATGGTCAATCCCCCCAAAATGTTAGCTCTTCCTATCATTTGTTTGTTTTCCTCCACGACCGCCCTCCAGATCCATGGGTGTCTGCTCTGGTTCTCTAGGTGATGTTTAGAAAGGCGGGGCACCATGAGAAGAACATTCTACCACTTACCCCTCCTGTAACCCTAAGTAAACTGCTTTGCTCCTTATAAGCCTATTTCCTTATCTATAAGGTAGGATTGCAGCTGAATAATGTTTTATTTTTTAATCTTTTTTCCTTTTTGTCTTTTTTACTGACCGGTATCGGGATCGCAACCCTCGGTGTTGCGCCCGCACCGCACTCAGCCAGTGAGCGGGAACGGTCTCCACATGGGATCTGAACCCTCGGCGGGAGCGCCGCCACACTCCCAAGGGGCACACTCTCCAGTGCGCCACCGGGCCGGCCCTGAATAATGTTTTAAAATATGAGCTTTTTTCTTCTTTCCATTATTCCTTTCAAGCAGATAAAGCCCAGGAGGGGCTGTAAAGAACCCACAAGTCCTTGTCTTAGCCTAAGGGGAATGGGTTTTCAAACCTAGATGTAGTGTATTGAAAAAAGACAAGAGAGAGGAATTCCTCAGAGACAGCAGAAGGATCCTGGAGAGAGCAGGGGAAAGGGAAGAGATTTGATGAACCTCTGGCAGCTTCAACCACGACCCCCGGGCCTCGAGGTAACAGAGAAGCCCCTATGATGGCCAGGCCTGAATAGGCACCAACCCAAGCTGGAGGACTCCCGGCCCCACCTGGACCCTCTGCCTGCCCAAGGCCAAGGCCACAGGAGCAGGGAGCCAAGCACCAGAACAGCTGAGGTGGAATTCCTGAGTCAGAAGTGAAGTTAAGCTATAGAAAAACCAGGCAATCCTTTCATGTCTGCGTGTGTGGACTGCGTGTGTGTGACCTCTCAGGTTCTGTGAAGATGAAGTTATATAAAATACCTGGCACTGGTCTGGGACATTAACTTCTCCCCTCTCCACGGTGAACTGCATCCCACAGCCTGCTGAAGGCCAGCACCTTGGTTACAGCCCAGAAGTGGAGTCCACTTGTACTAAACCTGGCTCTGCTTCTCACCAGCAAGTGACTTCAGCTCCTTGAGCTTCAGGTCCCTTATTTGCAAAACGATGGGGAAATTCCTATCCCAGGAGATAATCTCTGTCCCCACCCTGACTCAGGCCTTACCTTCCGTGGTGAGGCTGTCAATGGAGAGGGAGGAGGAGGTGGTGGACAGGTCTCGGTCAAAGGGGCTGAAGGAGCTATCGGGGGAGGCAGAGTAGTGGTCCTCGTCCTGGAAGTCCTCGCATGTCCTGCCCTCAGCCTGCAACAGAGACCCCGGCACTGCTGCTCTGGACAGAGCTGGGCCCTGAATGCATTTAAACCTTCCATCTTATCCTGAAAGCATCTTATCTTACAGGGCAATTTATCTGTCAGCTGCTTCAAATCCTTCCTCAAGGAAGGAGCTGAGATGCCAATCTTAAATAAATAGAGCAAATCTAAACATTCACCAACAGCCAAGGTCAGGAGTGGGCTGCTGGAGAAGACTGGGTTTTTTTTTTAAGGTTAGAAAGAGGCAGCTCACCCAGAACCAGACTAATAAAACAGACCGTGGTGAGCACATGGCAATGGAGTCTGGGGGGTTGACGTTTAAATGCTGGGCCCAGCACCTTCTTGCTGTGAGATGCAGGCCAAGTCACTAAACTCTGAGCCTCAGTTTCCCCTCTGACCAAAGGGGGCACTGGCCCCCAGCTTTTGGGGTGATGTTAAATAAGAGCAAGTGTAGGGCTGCACACAGTGAGGCGCATGGCACGTGCACTGTGCTGACCTTGCGAGAGGTACAGAGGGAAAGGAGGAAAAAAGGACACACAATGAATGGGTCCGTCTGTGTCAGTCTAAGGTGTCAGGATAGGATGCTTCCCACTCAGAATCAAAGTGTAGCGTGTTTGGAAAATTCTAACAGTGAGAAGGAACCTAGATGGGATTCTAAATGGGCGGCACCTGGAACAACCCTCCTCATTCTCAGAATGACTGCCGCCCTCAAAAGCCAGAGGGCTGGAGCCTCGGCAGGCACTTCCCTAATGTCACCAGGTGCATGGTCTCCCAGAGGACCCAGCTGTAGCTGAGGCCATGCCCAACGCATCCTCTGCACAGACCAAAAGAGTTCCTGGAGAGCTGCCCACTCAAGGCCAAGTCACCAGAAGTGCCTGTCTCAGGGACACACAGAGCCCTCTAAAACCTTTCAAAGCTGATTTAACTGGCTCAGATAAGTCTGGAAAACAAATTTCAAATGGAGGGGAGGATTTCACCAAGGGTTAAAGATGCCTTGAGAAGAGCTATCAGAGGAGGTCTGCTGCCAGCCCTCCTGTTCCCCACTACCTGGCACAGGAGCTACAGAAGATCACTTATGCCTCTTACCTCCTGGGCACAGCCGTAGGCCAGCCACTCCTGGCGGTAGCGGTCAAAGCCACTGGAACATCTGCAGGGGGGCCAAAAGGTCAGAGATGTGATGGGACTGACAGAGAAGCCCTGCCTCCTTCATTTCCCCCGATTCAGTAATGACTCTGATGATAGTGAGAAGAGGGGATAACTTCCCAGGGCTGGGGTGCTCAAGCTCCCTAAGGCCACTGGGTGGGTGGGTGGGTGTCTTTGGCCTCAGGCAGCCATGGGACCAGGAGTCAGACCCTGCTGCTCCCTCTACTCCTTCCCCAGAAGGAAAGGGAGGTGTTTGAAGCATCCCCACCCTCCTTCTGAAGCAGCTTCCCAGGACCAAGGCCACATTTGCCAGGATGTGTGTGCGTAGGGGCTGGCTGGACTGCATGACCTCTCATGACCTTTGTGATCGCCTCGCCTCTGTGCTGCCATGACACTGCTGCGAATCCAGGGAATTTACACACACGTTCTCATATGGAGAAGGCTCGCTCATTCACAGAGCTCCCCCATCGTTGTTGAGGGGCCCAAACTTGGGAAGGGGAGGCTGGGCCAGAGGTGGGCATCTGCAGACCTAGTCAGCACCTCCCTGTGTGATCATTAAAGGGCAGAAATGAGGATCCTGCCAGAGACTGGGAGAGATTAAAAATTGGCCGACAAGGTCTCCAGAGAGGACACTGTGCAGCTCAGCCGGGCTGGAAGGCACCCCCTAGGGAAGGGGTGGGGGCATGAGGACGAGACAGAGAATGTTCTCCACCGCAGCACGCTCAAACCCCCGTTCTTCATCTTCAGTGCCAGGGGAATGCACCGAGCCCTACTCAAGCTCAGGGACACCGCCTGGAAGGAATAACATCACGAGCCACCAGTGCTGAGAAAGCAATCTCAGCAAGTCAACTCTGCACCAGCAATCACCCACGCATCTGCCCGAGACCTGGTGAGGCCACGAGCCAAGGCTTTCCGAGGACTGTCAGTCTTTCCTTCTGAAGATGCCTCCATGGGCTCCAAGCTGCTCCTCCTGCATCGGGGGTGGCTGGACTGGGCCTTCTGCACCCTCCTTCTCTCAGGTCCTCTGTGCCCACTATTGTGGGGAGATGGAGGACTAGGGACGCTACTGGAGGCTGAGAACTAAAGTTTCTTTTACATCAAGCTAACTGATTCTTTTGAGGATTGAGCCTTTAGTATAGGTCTAAGAGCATCACCTTCTGAGCCTTGAACAAACCAACCCAGATTCAAAGGGCATGAGAAGTTGCCATATATTGAGCATCTCCTGAATGCCAGGTGCTGCCCCAGCCACATGCTGCACCATCTCACAGGACCCTCACAATGACACTATAAGGCAAAGATTATGACTTTCATTTTCTGAGCTAATCCTGGAGTTAAGGTCACCCTTAGACTCCAGAGTGGGCCATGGAGTGGCAGGAGGTGGAGGAGGGGTGGGGGGTTATGTAGCACGAAGGGAAGGCATCTGACATGGTAAGTGAAATTGTCTACATCAGATCGGCCCCAGAGCAGGGAGGGGAGGCCCAGGGAGGCTGCAGAGGTCAGAGCAGATGACGGGAGGGGAGCAGAGAGCCACGTGGTGATTGAAAGCAGCTGTTGGTGGGAGAGACTAGGTGGCCGGCCCCACTGCACCAGCCCTGCCCTCTGGCTTTTTAGGGACCTGAGGTCAGCTCTCAGTTGCAGTTGAGGCTCCAGAGAGCCGGCAGGGAGGGGCGGACGCTGGAGTAAGCCCAGGACCATGGGGCGTCTGGGGACAGGAAGGTTTCCAGCCCACATTAGCCTTGCACCCTCTGATGGAGTTCTCTGTGCCGTAGCTGACACAACCACAGCAAGGGCAGAGTCTACAACCAGAGGCT
>NW_007730201.1:0-978 GCF_000696425.1 Galeopterus variegatus
TTATTTAAAGCATTGTGAGTGAGATATTCTATTACTTATTGTCCAAAACATCTCAAACTGAGGATTGTTTCATTTTATGAAACTCTGCACAGAACCTAAACTTGTGAACAGATGAAACCAAAGCTGTTGTAGATAAAGCAAAGCTGGAGGTTTGGATTTGCCCCCCTCCCCCCACTCACCATACTCACCTCCCTCTGGGCACTTCCACAGACCACTGGATCTCTCAGGAATCCTGTTTTCAAACCTAGAATGGCTGATGTATCAGTTACCTATTGCTGCAATAAAGCTATGTAACAACCATAAAATTTCAGTGAATACAATAATAAGAGTTGATGCTCACCCATCTGGGCTGGTTGGCTAGGCATCTTTGCTGATCTTGGCAGGGCTCACTTATATGTCTGGGGGATGGCTGGTTGTTAGCTACTCTAGAATAGCCTCAGTGTGGGCAATGGGAGTGATGAATCTTTGTTCCCTAAGTCTCATTTTCTAGCAGAGGTGGCAGACATGCAATAGAGAAGTCAAGCCTAATCAAGCAAACACTTTTTCATCTGCTGATTATANGGGGGGGGATGTCAAAGAGCTTGTGACCCCAACCCCAATTGCCCAGAGTGGGGAGGGGAATGACTTACACACTCAGAAACATGAGATGACAGTCAAACACCCATGAAAGCAGCCACATAAACAGTGAAACTTAAGTCAGATTTCTACTTGCTCCATGACACATAAATTTCATCAAGATAAAATGAAAATCACTGAGCATGCTTATATAACAGAGGCTGGTATACCAATTATACTGTGTTTGCCTGAGTAACACTTGGTTTACCCACCCTCCCTCAAGAACTTATTTGTGTGGCAACTCACATAGCTTTTGTACCACTGAATACACGTGGTTATTTGGTTTTATGGTCATACTTACCTGTGGTTTCTTTCCTGGGAGCTGCTTCCACTTGAAAGTTTTGTCCAAACAAATGTCTATAC
>NW_007730201.1:2545-5114 GCF_000696425.1 Galeopterus variegatus
TGTGGTTTCTTTCCTGGGAGCTGCTTCCACTTGAAAGTTTTGTCCAAACAAATGTCTATACTCACCTAGTCAGTGTTTTAAGGGAACTGTCAATCCATATGCACTTGTGTGTCTTAATTTGTTCATGCCTTTCTTTTTCTCTTTTTTCACCTGGATTAGAATTCCCAGGAATGTTGGATTGAAGTTATCAGTCTCAAGAGAAACAATGGTGCCTCAGCATTAATAATGTTTCAGGACCACGGACAAGGCCCTTAACACTATAAATACGGTATGCCTATTATACAGTCTGTGGAGGACAAATCTGTTGGTTGATTTTCCTCTGTGTAGGGCACCATCTCATCAAAAGATGGTCCAGTGGTTAAGAGCTGGAGTATGGGCTTAGAATGCCTGACCATAACTCCACCCCCTCCCATTAGTAGCTGCTTTACTCAGCCTCTGTTCCTCTTCAGTAAGATAGGAATAATAATAATCATAACAGTAATCTAGAGTTGCCAGAACTAAGTGGTGTGGTAGGTTGAATTATTGACTCCAGTTGTCCATCCCTACTTGTTTCCATGCCATGTGACTTGGCAGCTCATTTTACTAGAGTTGGAGTGAACTTCCCCACTCCTTGACTTTGGGCTTGGTCATGTGACTTGTTTAGCCTATGGAATGTTAGCAACTGTGACATAAGCAGAGATCACAAAGATGCTTGGAAACGCTCTCCTGTGCTTCTGTCATCGCCATGAGCAAAGCTTCCCTCAGGTAGTTGTTACCTCTTCAGCTTGAACCCCAGAATCAACCTATGTGGAGTAAATTTGTTTTATTGAAACATAATTGATTGTACATGTCTGTGGGGTACAGCGTTGCATATGAATACATATGTGCAACATGTGATTCTCAAATCAAGATAATTAGTATATTCGATATTATACAATATTATCATTTTTCATGGCCCTTTATTGATTCTTTCCTTTCCCCTCCCCCTCCTCTTTTCCTACTTCTGGTAACCTCAGTTCTGTTCTCTCCTTTTGAAAGTTTAGTGTATTATTGTGATTGCTCTAACTTTTTATTTGTTTATTTACCTATTTATTTTTTAACTCCCACTTATGAGTGAGGACATGTGGTATTTCTCTTTCTATGCCTGGTTTATTTCACTTAACATGATTTTTCTGTAAGTTCATTCATATTGCTGTGAATGGCAGAATTTCACTTTTTTAAATAGCAGAGTAGCATTCCATTTTTCTTATCACATTACCTTATCCAGTCATCTGACAATGGACATTTAGGTTGGTTCCAACTCTTGGCTATTGTAAATGGGGCTGCTGATAAACATGGGTTTTTTTAAATAGCAGAGTAGCATTCCATTTTTCTTATCACATTACCTTATCCAGTCATCTGACTATGGACATTTAGGTTGGTTCCAACTCTTGGCTATTGTAAATGGGGCTGCTGATAAACATGGGAGAGTAGATATCCCTTTGACATGATGAATTCCATTCCTTTGGGTTTATACCCAGCAGTAGCATTGCTGGATCATGGCAGTTCTACCTGTAGTTGTTTGAGGAAGCTCCATACCATTTTCTACATGGAACAAATTTGAATTCAGTCTCAAGTCTGGAGCATAAAGCCTGGAGTCCAACCTAGTGCTGCCATCTTGCAGCCCACACATATACCCACAAAAATAAATGATTGCTGTTTTGAATCACTGATTTTGTGGTGGTTTGCTATGGAGCATTATTGAAGCAATAGCTCACCAATACAAATAGAACAAATCATGGAAAGTACTTAAAACAGTGCCTGCACAAGCTAAGTGCACCATGAATTTTGGCTGTCAGGGACACCACTATCAGGAGCAGAGGTAAAGATTACTAGTACATTGTCAAGATCTGGCCATCTGACCCTGGGCAAGTTATTTAACCACACTGGTACTCACTTTCTCATATACAAAATGGAACTAGGAATACCTCTTCTGAGTATATATGAAATCTTCAAGGGAGGAATAAACCTAAAACAGGTTAGAAACTATAAGTTGATCAACAATAAAGGCAATGTGATCAGAGGCTTCTAGCACATCCAATGTGTTAGAAACAACACTTGGATTATGGAATCCAGTCTGGAGACACAACAGCACCATATGGGGACAATGATGATGAAATCAACAAGCCACTAGCTTTAATCCAATTTGCCAGTACTATACCTTCTACTGATTTGCTGTTAATTACCAAATACAGAGTCTGGCCTCACCCAGAAACATCCACATATGTGATGTAATCTTAGCATCAGGAGAAGATCCAAGAGGTTACTAGGTTACTAGCAATCTGCTGTGATGCCTGGGAAAATTGCTTCCTTGAACACTTTTCTGTTGGGATAAGGAGCTGGCTCCTGCAGGTATTTTTGTAAAGGTACTTAAGTTAGTAGGAACAGAGGCACTTGAGTAGTTGTAACTTTTAACAACAGATTAGCAAGCTGTCCACAAACTGGGAGAGAAAATGAGACAGGGCAGATGTGTTTAGATGGTGTGGATGAGGTAGGCTGGAGAGACAGACAACACAAGGCAAAAGCCAGGCTGAGGAGGAGGATACTGGGG
>NW_007730201.1:6461-7295 GCF_000696425.1 Galeopterus variegatus
AACATCTAAAAGTAAAAAGACTGACAATACCAAGTATTAGTGAGGATGTGGAGCAGCTGGACTCTCACACCCTGCTGGTGGGAATGCAAATGCTACAGTCTGTTTGGAAAACAGTTGGACCATTTTCTAAAATAAAGCTAAACATATGCTTAACTTGCAACCCAGCAATTCCACTCCTAGGTATTTACTCAAGGGAATGAAAACATATGTTCATACAAAGACCTACATATGAATATTTAAAGCAGCTTTATTGATAATAGCCCCAAACTGGAAAGAACTCAAATTGCCATCAATCGGTGAGTGGTTAAATAAAGTGGCATGTCCATACCATGGAATTCTACTCAGCAATGAAAATAAATGAACTGTTAATACATGCAACAATATGGGTAAGTCATAAAAGCATCGTTAACTGAAAGAAGCAAGACTCATTGTATAATTCCATTTATATGAAATTCTAAAAATGGCAAAAACTATAATGACAGAAAGCAGATCGGTAGTTGCCAGCGGCCATGGGGTAGAGGGAGGAGATAGACTGCAAAGGGCATAAAAGAACTTTTTGGGGAAATGGCAATGTTTTATAAAATGAGAGTAATGGTGGTCACATGAATGTATACATGACTGTTAAACTCATAAAATCATATACTAGAAGAAGGCAAATCTGGTTGCATGTAAAATACACATATACTTCAATAAATCTGACCAAAAAACATTACAAAGAAAATGCTAAGCCCATGGTGGAGGACACAATAATGTCAACAGTAGGAATTAAAGTTCTTTCATGGGTCAGACACTCCATATACATTTGTCTCATTTTCTAGAGTAGGAAACTGATGC
>NW_007730201.1:7759-11138 GCF_000696425.1 Galeopterus variegatus
AGTAATGGTGGTCACATGAATGTATACATGACTGTTAAACTCATAAAATCATATACTAGAAAAAGGCAAATCTGGTTGCATGTAAAATACGCATATACTTCAATAAATCTGACCAAAAAACATTACAAAGAAAATGCTAAGCCCATGGTGGAGGACACAATAATGTCAACAGTAGGAATTAAAGTCCTTTCATGGGTCAGACACTCCATATACATTTGTCTCATTTTCTAGAGTAGGAAACTGATGCTCAAAGACATGAAGCAACATTCCAGAGGCCAACTCTGCTGGGAAGTGGCAAGCTGGGACTTGAACCCAGGAAGAGGAAGGCAAAGCCCATACGCTTTCCACAGGACCCTCATCTCCCCACACTCAGGACCTGAGACCAACCAGCCTGCCACCCTATGGCTTGAGAATTAGGTCAATTGCTGGGGAAAGATGCAATCTTAACACCTGAAGGGCCCCTGTTTTCTCTTCGGGAATTAACTAACAATTATCGAATTCATGCATGTAATGAGGTGGAAAGCAGCCTATGATAACAATAATTAGCACTTAAACATCACTCTTTAACATGAGCTTGCTTTAAGGGTGTGTTTATTAATTAAACACTTTCCAAGGCCCTGGGAGGTGAGGGAAGGGTGGATGGTTGGCTTTCCAGGAAGGCCAGTGGAGGTGAGGAAGCGTGTGTGTGCCTTTTCAAGGTTAGGCTCCTGCTGGTCTCAGGTCAGCGCCCAATGGCCTCAGTTCATTCATCCAGTCAACATGCAGAGAGAGGGCACACAGTGGCTGACTGCCCTCTGAATCGTAGTTTTGACAACAGGGAAAGAAGGTGTGAAATACGTCATGCTCCTGGGCAAGGCCCTTCCCCTCCCCGGGCCTTGTTTCCCTCGGTGGGTTGGTCTGTGTGATTCCAAGTCGGGCATACGCCCCGTCTTCCCATTACATGGATTATTGAATCCTTAGGGTATCATCCAGCCAATGCCCTAGATTTGCAAAGGGGAAGACTGAGACTGGAAAGGGCAGGGCCTTGTTTGGGTACAGTATTTCTGAAAACAAATTCAGTTCTATGATTAGAGAGAGTGGAATCAATGGATTTAGGATAAATGAGGAGTTGCTGGAAAGGCTACACTGTGGTTCAGCCCTCACGGGGCAGCCTGGATCTGAGGCAGGGGACTGAATGGGTTTACGGGGTGTGTCAAGTAAGTAGAGCTCACCAGTCATCGAGGAAGGTCATGGTGATAAATAAATGTGTGAGCCAACGAACTGCCAAGGAGCAGGGGACATGCGGGTGAATGAATGATACTGGAGAGGCGACTAGCAGTCTTGGCCTCCGTATGTATCAGTCAGCATCTCAGTAGATAAAGATAATTCAAGAAGGGTTTCATTACAAAAGGATATTTACACAGGTGTTGCCAGTTTTGGGGAGGGCCAGAGGATCGTGACCTGGGGTTAGTGCCCAAGAAGCTGTTACCTCCAGGCCCCAAAGGAAGAAGGAAGGAGGCAGTTCCTGGAACCTAGAAGCAGAGAATCATGCAAAGAAACAGAAGCAGTGCAGTGACCCAGAGCAGAACCAGCCTGTGGCCACCCTGCAGGAAGGGGGCCAGGAGAACAAATTCCCTACCTCCCTCTCCTCCAGCCCCCAGTTCCTGACAGCTCTGCTCTTTGGTTAAGCCTAGACCGGGAGCCTCTGGCATAGGCCATACAGGTCAGCCTGCCAGGAGAGGGCAGGGAGGAGACACAGGGGAGTGGGTCCACAGGGGCATGCAGATGTCACCTGGCACCTTCTGAAAACTGGCCACCACTGATCCCCCTGCTCACCTCTTTGAGGCACCTTGAAGCAAATCATGATGAGTCAAACCAAGGATGAGCCCAGGAGCGGTGCCCCAGCTGGGGCTGGCCTGTTCTCCCCAAAGCCTCTCTACTCCTCTTGACCAACATGACAAATTGTACTATTCAAAGATGCTACACCATTGTCTCACATCCCATGTATTGTTTCTGCAATGGGACATTGACACTGTCTCATCAAGAGGTAGGGTTTATGCCCCCTCCCCTTGATTCTATGACTACCATGTAAGTGATGCTCTGTGTCTTTGAAGGCTAGGTCTTAAAAGTCGATACAGCTTCCACCTGCCTCTCTGTCTTGGGGCACGTGACTTGGGAGGCCTGACCAATAAGATGCCCTGCCCTGAAGCCACTAGGCTGGAAAGACCATGTGGGAGATCGCATGGGGATAGAGAGAGATGCTCCAAGATATTCCAGCCCCTTGACATGTGAGGGAGTGAGCATTCAGAAGATTCCAGTTCCCAGCCAATACCCAGTGAAACAGAAACGAGCTGTCCTTGCTGTGACTGCAGATTCATAAGCCAACAAGGGCACAGGCTGTAGAGCCTGGCTACCTGCATATAAGTCTCACTTCTACCATTTGTTCCCCATGTGACTTTTGGGCAAGTGACTTCCCCTCCCTGAGCCTCAATTTCCCCATATGTAAAGTTCTATAGGGTTGCTGTGAAGGTTAATTTAGTTTAACTATGTAAAGTGTTTAGCAGAATGTTTGTACTGGTTCAGTTCTTGATTAAGGTCAGCTATTCCCTATTCACCATAGCCACCGATCTTCCTCCAAGCAAGTTCTTCCCAATTTGAGGACCACAATCTCTGCCTATACAATAAAGGGTTTGAAGCCAATGGTTTCCAAAGACTCTTCTGGATCTGATTTTCTAGCTTTGGGAATATTCTACATACTCACCAGCTTTGGAATGGGAGATTAGACCCCAAATGACAAAGGTCCCTCCTAGCAGCTGCACTACTATTCCATATGACACCTGTTTGCAAATTAGAAAAGCAACCCTTTTTGAGACACTTTATTGCCATCTTCCATAAAAACATCATAATATGTATTTTTATATGACTCTGGGTTAATGGCATCCTGTAGCGTTGTGCAGTGCACAATCTATACCATTGTATGCAGAAGACCTATCTTCTGGCTTAAAGATCTGGGAAGCCCTGTTCACAGTGGCCCTGAGGGTTCTACCCCTGGGGCAGAAACTTTAATCCTCTCCCTCTAAAACCCTACCTTTCTCTCTGAGAGACCAGGCATTACTCCCTCCTCCCCGCAAGGCATTCACTTTTGCCACCTGCAGGGTCAGCTCTGGACTTACCAACTTCTCAGGGGGCAGAGGAAAGATTGTTGCTATGCCATAGTCCTTAGAGAGTAAAATGTTAGTGGTCTTGGCTTCTCTAGTAAAATATCCATAAACCAGCTGACCACAGGGCCACATGTGGCCTGTAACTATGTTTTGTTTGGCCAACGTTAGGTTAAGAATGATGAAAACTTACAAGGTTTCACCCAAAAAATCTCTTGAAAAATTGGAAGCTCTGAAAACTG
>NW_007730201.1:11587-24351 GCF_000696425.1 Galeopterus variegatus
TGGCTCACTTAGAAATAACTGGCTGAAGCTGGGTTGTAGCTGCTTCCTTCATGGGACATAGACTCCTGTATACAGCTGCACCATCCCCTTCCCTGCCTTTATGTTGTTATGGCCATAAATCATACAAAAATATAATACTAGCTTTTATATTTACCTATGTATTTACCTTTACCAAAGTTCATTACTTCTTCATGGCTTTGAGTTACTGTCTAGTGTCCTTTCATTTCAGCCTAAATGACTCTCTTTAGCATTTTTTGTAAGGCAGGTCTACGAGAAATGACACTCTCAGCTTTTGTTTATCTGGGAATGTCTTCATTTCTTCTTCATTCCTGAAGAATAGTTTTGCTGGATATAAAATTGTTAGTCAACAGTTTTTCTTTCAGAACTTTTAATATGTTATCCCAGTGCCTTCTGGCCTCCTAGATTTCTGACGAGAGACTGGCTGTTAATCTTATTAAAGATTTCTTGTATGTGATGAGTCACTTCCATCTTGCTGCTTGCAAAATTCTCTTTGTCTTTGTCTTTTGTCCATTTGATTACAATATATCTCAACATTGATCTCTTTGAATTTACCTTATTTGGAGTTTATTGAGATTTTTGGATGTTTAGATTCATGTAGTTCATCAAATTTGGAAGTTTGGGGCCATTATTTTTTCAAATATTATTACCCTTTCTTTTTTCTCATTCTGGAACTCCCATATGCATATGTTGTTATGACTGATGGTGTTGTACAGGTCCCTTACGCTCTGTTTACGTTTCTTCAGTCCTTTTTATTTCTGTTCCTTAGACTGAATAATTTCAATTTTCTTATCTTTGTGTTCAATGATTCTTTCTTCTGCCTACTTAAATCTGCTGCTGAACTTCTTCAGTAAATTTTTCACTTCAGTGATTGTAACTTTTAGGTCCAGAATTTCTGTATGGTTCCTTCTTATATTTTCTGTATTTTTACTGGTATTCTCATTTGTTCATACACCATTTTCCTGATTTTCTTTAATTATTTGTTCATGATTTCCTTTAACTCTTTAGACATATTTGGGTCAGTTGATCTAAGGTAGTTGTCAACTAAGTTCAATATCTATACTTCCTCAGGAATGATTTTTGTCTATTTATTGTTCTCTCTTTGAATGGGTCATATTTTACTGCTCCTTTGCATACCTTGTGAAAACTGGTCATTTTGATTATTATAATGTGGTAACTGTGGAAATCAGATTCTCTTTCTTCCCCAGGATTTGCTGTTGTTGATTGTGGGGGCCTGGAACTCTCCATTTGTTTAGTGACTTTTCCAAGCTATTTTTGCAAAGATGGTATTCCTTGTTATGTGTGATCACTGAAGTCTCTGCTCCATTACCTCAGTGGTCAGTCTGTGACCTAATAGAGATTTCCTTAAATGCTGAAATTCAGCTTCCGTTTTCTTCATTAAGCATTCCCCAGTTGCTGTATTGGATTACATTACAGAGTTCCACAAAGTTGATTCTGTCAGTCTTCACCAGTTTGTGGCTGTTTCAGTGGAGGGACTGCTTCATTGAATGCCCTACTCCATCATTTTCTGTGATGTCAATGAGACATAGAATCTCCAGTTTATTACAGTCCCCACTGTTCCCTATTGCCTCAACATAGAGTTTACTGCCATTTAATACTATGCTGGTGTTTTTTTCTTGTAGTAGGGAAATATTTCTCTGCACATCTCTATAAAAAGTGTGAAAATTAAACAGAGAGTATGAGTCCCATGTATCAAGATAATTACAGGAGGAGGATATATTTCTTGGCAGAAATGAGGAGTAATTTTTTATGTTCAGTATGTGGCATTACTGCACACCTAACTCATTTGTAGCACTCATCTGTCTCCTTCACGTATCTGGGTTTGAGACCTTCTACCTAAGCTGTTCTGGTGGTTTCTCTACTTGGAAGAGTAAAAAAAAAAATTTTTTTTTGTCTGTCCTAGCTGAACCAATGTCAGTTGGAACCTGCTCTAGATATGACCCACTAACAGGGACTTGGGGATGACTCTGATGAGATCATGTAGTGGAAGATCATTATTGCAGCATTAATCCCTGAAGAGTCTACTGGTGACTTGTCCCTTCTTCTCCCCTGCCAATCTGTCCTCCATTTCATCTTTGTGTCAGAGTCCCTCAGAGTTGCCAATTTTTACTTCCTGGGAACTTATTCTGTGCCTGACATAAATTGTGTCAAACAGGTTAATGAAAGTGGAACATATTTCATATCCAAGAAAAACTGCTTTAGGCCAGGGCTGCTGCTCAGATATAAGGGTGTCAGGTGCTTTACAAACATAAGTTCATCCCATTCTCCCAACAGTTTTGTGAGATAGGTGCCATCATGTCTACTTTACAGAAAAGAAAATTGAGACTCAGAGCATTTCATACTTAGTGGAGATGAGACTTGAACCTAGGAAGAACCTCAGGAATTCTGTGTGTAATAATACAATGTGCTGTAATGTCTGATCTGGTGCTTTAACTTGCACCTGTTAGTCTCACTTCTGATTTCAGTTTTGGCTGGCATAGATAGTTCTGTAAGGCCTCCCAATCACTCCCTCTTTTGTGTCTTGCCTCAGCATGTGCCACATACCTTGCTTTTGGCCCTGGGCCTCTCCAGTGTCATGAACTTCTGCATCTTGTTTGGATCCATGCGAGGCGAGTTACTAGTCCTAGCGGCAACTCTCAAACAGTGAAGGTGGAGAGCTGATGCATAATGTTCTTAACTCTTCTAGCAGATGATCCTGGGAGACATTTTGTATACTTTTCAGGAGGTCCTGGAGGAATTGCACCCCCATGATCCATAATTGTGACCATGATAATGCCCCTTCCATTGGCTTTTTCTCTTTCTTATCTCACCTCCCCTTTTCCCTAGGGTTGTCTCTCAATTAAATGACCTGCTTGAAAATCCCTGCTTTCAGGGGACCCTTGAAAAGCGAAGATGGGCAACATAACTTAGATTTCGTAAATCAAGATTCATCCCAAGGATAAATGTTTGGGTTTGAATAGACAAAAGCAGGAAATATAGCTATACAATTGTAAGGTGGAATTTTACACAAACCTGCCACACTGGACATGCCCACATGGGCTGTCTGTCTTTGTCAAGGTAGAAGTCCTTCAAATCCTTTTGACAGGTTCCAAGTCCCTTTGACAGGTTTCCCTCTTAACATTGCTGAGAGAAGTTTATATACTTTAGGGTTAGTTTATAAATAATACAAGGAAAAATGGCCTCACAACTGCATCATTGTGCTAAACTTTCAGCTTGACAATGTACTTGTCTTAATCATGTCCTTGACCCCTTGTTAGTCAATGGCAGACACTTCTCTGAATTATTACAAACTCATTCCCTCATTTGTGAAATCTTCTATAACACCATTAGTGATAGTAATGATAATAAAGATAATAATGCCTTTGTTCCTTTTTCCACCTTGTTTATGCATATAGTACTGTGCCTACCACAACCACCCCAGGAGTTAAATTCTATAATAACCACCATTTTAGAGATAAGAAAACTAAAGCTCGGAGACATTTGGCAGCTGGCCTTAAGTCACATAGCCGAGCCCACATGTTAACCAGGTTTGTCAGTTGCTGGAGGAACTTTGTGCCCCACTCCCCACCCACTTCACTGAGTGAATGAACAAGCAGCTCCCTTTTTATTATATTACACAAGTGTTTGTCAATCTTGACTCTACTGACATTTTGGGTCAGATCATAATTTTTGTGGTGGGCTATTCTGTGGATTGTAATTTGTTGAGAAACATCTCTGGCCTCTACCCACTAGATGCCAGTAGCATCCCCCCCAACCCAGTTCTGAAAACCAAAAATACCTCCAGACATTGCTAAATATCCCTTGGGATGCAAAATCATCCCTGGTTGAGGACTACTGTAATGTATGTATTAGATATTAGGGTTTTTCACATTTGGTTTTGATTGAAGATAGGGTTTCACTGCCCTAATTCGGAAAGCACTGAATCAGATGATTTTAAATTTCCTAATTTAGGTCCCAAGGGGTCTAAATATTTCTTGAAACTATACACAAAACTCTTCATGAATGCGTTATGGGTGCGTGCACACATTTTTCTGGAGAGACAACTCATAGTTCTCATCAGATTTTCAAGCTTGTCTGAGAACTCCCCTCCCTCCCCAGTTTTGAGGGTTTAAGCCCCTCTTTCCCACTTTTTCTGCTCCCACCCACATTTCTCACCTTCACTGTCATAGTGAAAGGGTCTTGGGCCCTGCTTTCTTCTCTACCGCAGTCTCTTCATGGGCTGGGGGGAGTGGTGTGGAAGTGAGGAGAAAGAATTTCTAGGGAACCACTGAAGTATGGAATAAGGGATTATTGCTTGGCAGTTGCCATGGGAACCTATAAACCAACCTTGCAGCTGAGGACCAGAAGGCATCTGGGCTGCCAGCTCCCAGCCTGCTTCTCTGGTGGTGGTCTCGTGTCTGTCTTACCTCACCCGATGAGTCCCCAGCCCTAGCAAGGCTCACCCTTTGCATAATTCTTTTTCTCCCTCATCTCCTGTGTTGCAGCAGTCTCTCCCTGCTGGATGCTACCCACTACTCCCACCCCCGACCCCTGCTAGTAGCTCTTCCAGACCCACCCCTTCTTTATTGGTGTGGACCCATTTGTCTCCCTAGGATGCAGTGTAGTGGTTAAACATATGGACTCTGAAACCAGACTGCCTGGTTTCATCATAAGCTGTGTGACCTTGAGCAAATTACTTCACCTGTCTGAGCCTTGGTTTCCCTGACTATAAAGTGGGGAGAAAAAAAAAGAGTTCCTGTCTCCCAGGGTTCTGGTGATGATTCAGTGATGTTATACATGTGAAACTCCTAGCACGGTGCCCAGAAAATAATTAGTATTCAATAATATAAGCTACTGTCATTACTGTGAGTAGTTGCTCATTCTGCTTTCTTTTTGGTCAATGTCAGGGCAGGTAGATTCATCTATTCATTAACCCCGAAGTCTGTAAGAGTCAAAAGATTGCTGGGTAGTGTTAAATGTAACTGATGTACCCATTCTTTTTAGCTGAACATTTGCTCTTCTCCTAATCTGCACCAGGATGCACATGGAAATCCAGAGATGAAGATTTGGTTTTCGCACTAACAGAGCTCATATCTTGGTCACACACACACACACACACACACACACACACACACACACACCCCAGATCAGTAAAGTCATCACAACAACTATGTCCAGGTCTGTGATTGGGGAGGTTATTTGGTTTTCGCACTAACAGAGCTCATATCTTGGTCACACACACACACACACACACACACACCCCAGATCAGTAAAGTCATCACAACAACTATGTCCAGGTCTGTGATTGGGGAGGTTGGAGACAGACAAAGGCATTCTGGGCAGAAGAGACAGTATGAACAAAGACATGTAAAAGACAAGAAAAGGTCTAGTGTGTGTCTGTGCACTTTGAGCAGTGGTGTACTAGTAAATACTCAACAACTGGCTCTCCAAAACCAAAACAAACAAACGAAAAAAAAAATACCTTCCTGGTTTGTAGCATATAAAGTGGGGAGAAAAAAAAAGAGTTCCTGTCTCCCAGGGTTCTGGTGATGATTCAGTGATGTTATACATGTGAAACTCCTAGCACGGTGCCCAGAAAATAATTAGTATTCAATAATATAAGCTACTGTCATTACTGTGAGTAGTTGCTCATTCTGCTTTCTTTTTGGTCAATGTCAGGGCAGGTAGATTCATCTATTCATTAACCCCGAAGTCTGTAAGAGTCAAAAGATTGCTGGGTAGTGTTAAATGTAACTGATGTACCCATTCTTTTTAGCTGAACATTTGCTCTTCTCCTAATCTGCACCAGGATGCACATGGAAATCCAGAGATGAAGATTTGGTTTTCGCACTAACAGAGCTCATATCTTGGTCACACACACACACACACACACACACACACACACACACACACCCCAGATCAGTAAAGTCATCACAACAACTATGTCCAGGTCTGTGATTGGGGAGGTTAGAGACAGACAAAGGCATTCTGGGCAGAAGAGACAGTATGAACAAAGACATGTAAAAGACAAGAAAAGGTCTAGTGTGTGTCTGTGCACTTTGAGCAGTGGTGTACTAGTAAATAACAACTGGCTCTCCAAAACCAAAACAAACAAACGAAAAAAAAAATACCTTCCTGGTTTGTAGCGTTTGCCAATTTCCATGGTGTAAATATTCTCACCATGGCCAATTTTAAGCTACCCATGTGATATCACTGAATGTGAACTTGGGGAGAGATGTATTAGCTGTTGAGAGCCAGGGTGAATGGGCTGCACCACATCATTGGCTTTGGGGATCTGAGCATAAGAAACAATCCAGTATACTGGAGATAAAAATCCAGTATACAGGGCAGTAAGGGACAAACTTAGGCCTACTCTGGCCAGTGACTTATGGCTCATCTCTCAATATTCTTAAATATTCCTTGATTCATTTATTCAAAAAATCAACAACTATTTCCTTAGCACCTACTATGCTACCTCTAGGAATAAACAGATGATAATGCATGAAGAGACATGGCTGCATGGATAGTGTCGATGGTCTTTTGTTCTCTCCTGTTGTAGCAATGCCTAGATTGGGGCCAGTAGTTATTGACAGGTCAATTGTAAACATATGTTGCTTAACAGGGTCACTCCCACCCACCCTCCAGTTGAGCTGTCTCTTACTACAGTTGTTCCTACACTTAGGATGCTTTGGAAAACATAGGTGAATTCCTGGGTCCCATCTTTCGGAAAATCTGATTCAGAAGGTCTGGGATGATGCCTGGGTGTGCCAAGTTCTGGGAGCCTAGGTAACTGTGATAATGGGTTGGGTACTTAACTCATGTCTCAGAGGAGAACTTCCCCTCTCCCTCTGGTCCCTACTTGAGGACACACAAGAGTCTTGTCCCCACCAAGTGCTACCCTCTCTCTCACTCCTGGCTGACTGTTCATCTCCCATAATTGTTTAGCAAATGACTCCAGAATACACAAAAATCATTTTGCTGCAACACATTACATTCTATAATGACTGTTCATTTCAATTAGCTGTCAGAGGCCTGAAATAGAGTCACACAGCCCTGCTTGGATAAATCACCACCTTTG
The DNA here is from genome assembly GCF_000696425.1 of Galeopterus variegatus. Lineage (NCBI taxonomy): Eukaryota > Metazoa > Chordata > Mammalia > Dermoptera > Cynocephalidae > Galeopterus > Galeopterus variegatus. Next base: position 18,684 of record NW_007730201.1, read on the forward strand.
TCTGAAATTGGATTTAAGGCAGCGGGAATGTAGGAAGGTGAGGTGAGGGGATAAATATTTTATCATTTCTTCCTCCTCGATGTTCTGCCAGTTTGTTCTCATTTCCATGTTTCTCCCCCTGCACGCTGGCAGATTGCAGACTGTAAATTTGAGAGGAAATAGTAAACCCGCAAACATGATAAATAAGCATGTTGCTTTTGTGAGGACAGATATTTTTATCATCCAGATTTACAGCTCTCCTCGCCTGCACGTTTTATTGCTTTTTGGGAAAAGCCAAGCTAGGTTTTCATGTTACATTGATCAACTTTCTGCCCTCCGCCCCCAACACCCGCTCTGAGTCATGTAAATATCAACACGGATTGGGGACACAATTCCTCTCTCTGGAAGTGAATGCATCTTGACAGGTGTGTTCTTTGGGGACAGTTATTTATAGCTGCAAAAGCTATCATACAGGGGGGGCGTCTCCCTGCTTGCCCCCCCACCCCCACTTCTCATTCTCTAAAATTGAATATATTTATGTTTTCCTGGTGGGAAAAAAGTGCCAGATCAATGATTTAAATCTCTCTGCTTCTCTGTCTCTCCATATCCCACCCTCTTGTATCTCTTCCGCCTTCCAGACAGGCTCTGGATTGTTCCCAGGTTTGAATCCAAGTGGTGCCACAACTTTTGGGCCACCCGAGCAAACTGACTTTCCTGAGCCTCTCACCGCCCTCAAGGCTGCACTTGCTCTACAGGCTTTTTGTTGCCAATTTCTAAGGGAGAGTTGAATGAGCTATTCCTGTGTCTGTCTCTATACCTTCCCTCCCCAACCACCCACTCCCACCTAGATGGTGAACTCTTGGGGACAGGGAGCCATGTCAACTTAACACCGTTTCTCTTTCCCTCATGGGCTCCACCACCTTGTGTGCTCCAAGGACACCAGAGCTGCCCAGGCCAGAACCTTAGATCCTCTTGGCCTTCTTTGTCACTTCCCTCTCGCCACATCCAGTCTAACATCCCATCCTGTGGATTCTTCCCTAGCTCTCCCCACACTGTATGCCTCTGTCTAACCTCATAGCCGCCCCCCCCCACCTCTCACATTTTTTTTAAGTGTCTGCCAGGTGCCAGGCACTGACAGTGGTCTGGGACCACTCATGAGGATCACAATAGTAGTGTCTTTACTGACTGTCTTAAGGTCCCCCCCACCCCTGTCCATTCTCTCTCCCTCTCTCCTCCCTTACTGTAATGGCTAAGGGACAGGGCAGTGGAGCACGTGCCTGCAGATTCTGTTGCTAAGGAAACCACTTCCTTGGTTACCAGCCTGGATAGCATTTGTCTCACTATGTCTGGATTCCACTGAGTCGCCCCCACTCTCCAGGAAGACAAGGAGGATGGAAGAGGACAACAGGGGTGGGAGGAAGAAAGAGCCAGAGAGCTCAGAGATCGAGAGGTAGAGACGGAGAGACACCAAGATAAAGGTGAAATGGGGGGGGGGAGAACAGAGAGAGAGAGAGAGAGAGAGAGAGAGAGAGAGACAGAGAGAGAGAGAGAGAGAGAGAGAGAGAGAGAGACAGAGAGAGAGAGAGCCAAAAGACCAGAAAGAAAAGAGGTTTAATGAGCAGCTGAGGAAATCAAAGAGAACACAAGGAGGAAATTTGAGCAGGTGGCGGTGTAAAGAAAAACAGTGAGGACGGGAGAAGGGATGGGGAGAAAGAAGCAAACAATGAACGAGAGAAAGGGGAGGGGAAGGGGCTGGGCCTGGGGAGGAGGAAGGGTCGTGCAGGACCTGCCCAGAATCCCTTTGGCCCCTCCCTCCCCTGCCCTTCCACATTGTCCTCTGGGGATATGTTTGCAGGGGCCTCCAGGGTCACTGGAAAAATCAGCAGATGTTGGGCTCTGCTTATTCTCCTCGAGTTCTGGAGCCACAGCGAGCAGGAGAGGACAGCAGGAGGAGAGCTGAGGTGTTCCGGCTTCCGGGCCAGTCATGTCCCTGTGCTGCTAACCACTGGCATCAAAGCTTTCCTTCCTCCTCGGGTGCAAGGGTTCTGTCATTCTCTGCACATGGAAAAGACTTTTTAGCGGAAGGAGAGGAGAGGGCAGAAGCCCCCCCCTCTGATGTTAATATCTGTGTGGCTCAGGTCGGTTACTGCTCGTCTCTGAGCATCAATGTCCTTCCCGCCATAAAATGGAGTTAAATGTTGGCTCCACTCACCTCATGGGGTTGGTCAGGAGTTATGCAAGTCCTTTTGCTTCTTTGTCCCATCATCATATCTCCAAAAGCTTTCTGATCACTTAAGGTATCTGCTCAGTACCTGGTAAGTGTAACTGCAAGATTGGGGATTTTTATCTGCTTTGTTCCTTTTTTAATCCCTAGAACTGGGAGTAGTGTCTGGCATAGGGTAGATGCTTAGTAGACGTGTTGACTAAATGAATGAGTGAATAAATGAATGAATGAATGAATGCTACCTTGGTTCCTTCCAGTCTGAAATATAAAGATTCGATTCCTGATGGCTGATGAGTATGATCGAAAAGGCAGGGATCAACCAAAGCAGAGGCTGCTAAACTGTCAAACTATCCATCTCAGCCCCATCTCTGGCCTAAAGTGCATTTACACCACCCTGTCCCCCCAACCATGGTGATCTGTGGTGGGAAGGAGCGGGGAGGTGGATATGGCACAGAATCTGTGAGAGCTGAGGAGGAGAATCCAGGAGAGCGTGGGGCTAGATATATTGTGGCTTCCTTCACTTCTGGCCAGGAGGATTTGGTTACACAGACAATATTTAGGAAGTAAAAGGAAATTGGCACGTGGGTTCAGGGTTCATTCAGCCTGGGACCAGAGTCAAAGCTTGATGTGAGATTGGGGGAGGGCTCAGAGTGAGGACAGCATTAAGGTTTAGAGTAACCAAGATCAGGACTCATCCAGGGTCTCCATCTGTGACCATAATCAGAGCTCAGGTGACAGAGACTAGGGCTCAGGCAGGAGACATGATCAGCATTTGTTCTGGGGCAGGTGAGGGCTCTTAGCCTATGACCGAGGTTGGATCTCAGTCAGTGACCAGGGTCAGGGCTCAGCATAGGTAAAACCAGACTTGGGACTCAGTTCAGTGTGACACAATGTGGGGCTAAGATCAAGGATCAGCATGAGACCAGGATTATGGGTCAGTGTGTGCCCAGAATCAGGACCTAGCTGTGACCCAGGTTCAAGACTCTGGGATTGGCCTCAGTCTATGATTATGTCAGACTTGGTTTAAGGTTGGGTTCAGAGTAGCCTGGGGCCCAGATTGGAGTTCAGTCAGTCATCACACAATGGTTTCTATGAGCCAACATAAACCCCCAGAGGAGAAAGATCATGCCCTCAGTTCTGGAAGAACCTCACACTGTCCCCTTTCTGAGATTTTTCTTTCCCCTCCCTACCTCAGTGATTCCAAGACTCCCAGTCCCAAGCTCTTTCCCCAGGTGGGAAGAAGCCCCTCCCTCTATCCTCTGCTCCCCAGCCCCCTGACCCCACTTACTGTTCATATGGCAGCATGTAAAACCTTGTCCCTCCCTCTGGCAGGGGAACAGTCCCTGGGCACGAGCACGTCACCACAGAAAGCCTCTTTGACATGTGAGGGAAGAGAACACAGGATCTTCCTTCAAAGGTATTTGAGGATTTGGAAACTGAGATTTGCCCCCACCTACCAGGGAACAGAGGGGACTTTGCTGTCCTTTGGTACTCTCCTTGGTTTCCCTGCTGCATACAAGTGCCCAGCATTAAAGTCCCAGGACTGTTTCTCTGTTACACAAACTCTCTCTCTCTCTCTCACACACACACACACACACACACACACACCCATATATATGCAGAAGAAACACCTCCAATCGATAACCTCTTTCCTACCTGTGCATGTACCCAAGCGGGGACAATTGCACAACTCACTAGTGATCCCGTCCCACTCCCCACTTCTGTCCACACTCTCCTCCCTCCCACAGCTGTCAAGGACGAAAGGTATATGCAGAAGACATGTCTTCAAAATTAGACAGGCAGCTTCTCATGCATGGGTTCCACACAACTTCCATTTCCTTCTCTACACGTGTACAATTCCGCACAGAGGGACCCACACAGACACGTTAAAAATGGGACGGTCATCACACCAAGTTGGGGGAGACAGTCTCACAATATAAAAGGGTAGCTGAACCCAAAGACAATTTTACACACAGAGGCATGTGATTCTTCACACACAGCTACACTGGAGAGTTACGGAGACACAAAAGCAATTATACACCAACCAACCCCCACTCAAACACTCTCTGTCTCTCTCACACATTCACACACTGACACACCCCAGAAAGACATCCTGTTTTGTGAATTCACCATATACAACACTCTACCACATGGTAGAATTATCAACAAAACTCGCATTTAATGGTGGTGTTGACCTGAGGAATCTTCAGACAGAAGCTTGGGGCCAGAGGTGACCACCAGCAGAGAACTGGCCCAGGTCTTGGACCAAGAGTCTGCAAGAGAGAGCTGACCTCCAAGGGAAAGGGGAGGCCAAGCCCTCTACTGCTTCGAGAAAGAAGACTAGAAATAGCCTGGGGGAAAGAAACACGGTACAAAATACATTCAGAGCCCCCTGGCTGGGCCCTAGGGTGACCCAAATTCTACAGATGAGGGAGGCAGGGAAGGGAACCACAGGTCCCTCCCTGTGCCCTTCTGCATGGCCAGGTTCCAAGGGGCGGAATGTATCAGTCATATTCCTCTTAGAAAAATATATCTCTTTACTCTTGCCTTCTCTGTAGTCTCTTTGCTATTTGGGAATGAGCATTTACCTGCACCCCAAGATTTCAGAGGGACTGCTCAAGGAGGCCTCTCCACAGACCTATGGCTTTTGCATCTACGTGGTAGGAATGGCGCAGGTATCCAAGGTGGGGGAAGAGATGGGACCCTGGGTCAATGCTTTTTTTAGATGATCAGTAACTCAGGTCCTCAGAAATCCTTTGGTTTGTTGTCTCAGCATCAAGAGAGCAGCATCATATGGAAATGATAAATCATCCCATTCACTCCATTCCTTAAAGGGCCCCCTAGAGAGGCCAGCCCTGCTGGACTGTGACCAAGGGGAGGCTGATGGTGTGGGAAGGTCGTGGGGGTCCATGTGGGCACGGTTCCAACTGATTTGGAGCACTCTTGCTCTTTCACCTGATGGCAATGGACCCACTGGTAGAGTCAGAAGGGCAGTGTAAGATTGATATGCTGGACCCGCAATGGAAAGATGTGTCACTGGGGCTCTCAGATCCTCTGCACGTGGCCTGTGGCCAATCTCATGGGTTAATTGTTGGTGCCCGAGGAACCCTGGAAGTGGAATCAAAGACCCCAAGGTCACCTCCTGGACACAGCCTGGGAAGAAAAGGGCAGAATTTGAGCCCTAGTGATGGAAAGGCAGCCGGCTTATTTCTCAGAAGCAGCATGACCTGGGGGTGGGTTCATGATGCCAGTGACCCCACGTGGTGGTGCCGATTAATCTGCCGTGAGCACTATGCCTCCCCACCCCACCCAGAATGTCAGACACCTAAGGCCACGGAGAAACTTCCCAGCAATCTTTCTTTGCCTCAGAAGGTGGCCTGAGGGGGCCGGCCCGGTGGTGCACTGCGCTAGTGCGCCGCTTGGGAAGCGCGGCAGCGCTCCCGCCGAGGGGTCGGATCCCACATA
>NW_007730201.1:25183-33608 GCF_000696425.1 Galeopterus variegatus
CTCCTGGACACAGCCTGGGAAGAAAAGGGCAGAATTTGAGCCCTAGTGATGGAAAGGCAGCTGGCTTATTTCTCAGAAGCAGCATGACCTGGGGGTGGGTTCATGATGCCAGTGACCCCACGTGGTGGTGCCGATTAATCTGCTGTGAGCACTATGCCTCCCCACCCCACCCAGAATGTCAGACACCTAAGGCCACGGAGAAACTTCCCAGCAATCTTTCTTCGCCTCAGAAGGTGGCCTGAGATAAACATCTGTGCCAGCACTTCCCGGGTGGAGAAGGGAAGGAATGAGTGTCTGGGGACACGTTTCTACAAGAGCCCCTTGCGCATCAAGGTCCTCACCAGCTGCAGGGGTCATGCAGCCTGTCTGTGACACCGATGAGCCCTCCCTCCCACAAACGGAGCCCAATGTGCTGGGGTAGGGGCACAGGGGACAGAAAAGTGTCCCCCAAATCAGTTGCCCCAAACATCTCCAAGTGGGAAGGGGGACATATGAGTAGTGGGGGGAGTGCCTGCACAATCTCTGGACTTGAGCCTCCTTTGTCATGCAGGAAACTCACTGAAGGCCAACAGAGCCAAGGGGACTGTCCCCAAACCAAAGAAAGGACAGATCGGTGGGGGTCACCAGGGGTCTTGAGTCCCCAGGGCCTGCTTGGTCAGGACTCCCAGCCCACCCCCGCGCTGTGCTGGTGCATCATCTCGGGTAGTAGTCGTCGGGAACGCCTGTGAGGTTCCTGCCTCTGAGGGCTGCGTCCACCATCTTGATGTAGGCAGAGATGGTCTTCTGCATGTCCGCCGTGTAGGGGTCGTACTCGAGCTTGCGGAGCCCTGAGCGCTTGAAGTTGCCGTCCTTCTGGCTCTCCACGCACAGCAGCCGGTCCTCCCTGACCGCCACGCCCAGCAGGCTCACCATGCGGCCCAGCTGGACAAAAAGGTCCTGCTTCAGGTCCTCAAAGTGCACCACCAGCACCTTCCTGCCGAACTTGAGCCAGTCGAGAGTGTGCGTGGCCCACCAGGGGGCGTAGTTCCTCACAAACTCCGGCCACTCTGCGGAGATGGGGGCAGGAGGCGGTCAGAGGGAGGGGGCTCAAATGACCTGGGTCAGATGGTGCTGGCCGGGGCTGCCTTTACTCACAGCAATAATAACACAATGAACTCCGCTTAGATGTCCGCACTCACCCGACACCTCCCACCTCCATGCTGCTGCTTTTGCCTGGAATACTCTGTGTTCCCTTCTTTTTGGGGATAGCAATAACATCTGTTTGGTGCTCCCTATGTGCCAGGCACAGCCCTATATATAAACATATGTTACTATAAGATAATATATAACATTTAAATATATTTTGCATTCTTTATATTGATGCATAATATATTAATTATAAATTTTATATTCTCTATGATGTTATAATTATATACTAATAAAAATATTAATATAGCTATTAATTGCTCTTAATCTTCACAACAACTTTATGAGGTAGGTATCATCATTGTCTCCATTTAACAGCAGAAGAAACTGAGGCACAGAGAGGTTAAGTAATTTACTCAAGGTCACACAGCCAATAACTTCAAAGTTTGGGCTTTTAACTACCAAGTCCTGTGAAGTCCTAGTATCTACTCACAGGATAATAACAGAGCTGTTGCTCAGAGAAAGTGGAAAGAGCATATATAAAGTGTGGACCCTGTAGCTGCTCAATAAATGTCAGCCGTTATTATTACTGTTATCATTCTGTTCTCAGGTAAGATGTCATCTTCCCCAACTCTCCGAGCTCAGACAGGTGCTTCCTCTGTGCTTTGCACTTATGCTGTCTGTCTCCCCAACAGACCAGCAGCTACCTGAGGGCCGTCTTTAAGTCAGATTATTAATGTTGTCATCTTTACACATTACTGTTCCACCTTTCTTTGCTGTTTATTAAATTATCATGCACTGTTTGTTTGCTGTTGGTCTGTTACCTTGTTGGGAGGATGTGTTTGGGATTGTCTGACTTAAAAGACAGGTCATAGGGGACGTGAGAAATTCCTCTGGGAGCCCTGGAGAGGACCTCAAAGAGAGAGGCAGCCAGCTCCTAGGGCTCCGGCAGCAGGAGAAACTGGGGTAACTGCGGAGGGGGGACATGAAAGATGTTGGGAACAGAGAAAAGGAATCAGCCTCAATTCTGAGCTCCACAGGAGTCACAGGGCAGGTGCTCCGAGGCCCTGAAGTGATACTCGCTGCTTCTCATGGGGGCAAACACTACCCAGCACCCTCCAGAGGGGGCAACAGGAAGAATTTATTGGATGAGGGTTGGTGACCCCCAAGCTAGGTTGGGGAGCCCAGCTGGTTCTTAAAAACCAAATCCTAATTCCTTGCTGGGTGATGAACACCCATTATCTCATTTAATCCTAAAGGAAAGGGCTACTGTTCACTCATCACCAGGGAGAAAACCGAGGCTCAGAGAGGCAAAGTGACTTGCTCAAGGTCACACAGCAGGAAGCATCCTCCAGATCAGGCCTTCCTGATTCCAGGCCCAGATCATTTCCGGGCACCAGCAGCCTCATCCCCACTTCCTCCCACTGCCTTGTACTCAGCAGGGGCTCAATGAATGGTTGTTGAACTAAATTGAAATTCCCAGCCGCCAAGTTGTGATGTGATAAAGGATTCCTTTTCTTTGCAAAACACATCAGAATCTGGGGTGAGACTACTGCTCCCCAGACCCCCCTGGAACACCATGGCTACTTGGGAAATATTTATGCTGATGACAAAGATACTTTTTATCCTTAAAATAGATTATTTACAACGTATCTGGCTAATTGGGCCCATACTGTTTTAATGGGTTAGGACCAGATGTATCTGAGTGATTAGGAAAAATCTAGCATGTGTATGGTCTGTTTTACTTTTCAGCATTTCCCCACTTCCAAGTCACCTCACAGCATCCCTGGTGATTCAGGACAGCTGCTACTCTCATGGGAGAAACCCAGGTGTTGAAGATGGTGGTTGGTCACCTAACAACACCCAGATCCAGACTTCTAGGCTTGGCTACTTCTGGCCATCTCAAGTGGTTGCTGAAAGAAGGCTGCAGGGTGGCCCTCAAGGAAAAGGAAGGGCTGGTCTGTGAGGTGGCTGGAGTCGCCCAGTATCTCCAGGTGCCCCAGCCTTGGATGCAGGTGGGATAGAGATGACATGTTGTCTGTTGATTGCAAACCTCTGTGGGGCATCAGACTCCTCTGTCTGAGTAGCAGGATGGGAATGTATGTTGCCTAAGCACCCAGTGGGTGTCATGGGCTGTGCTGGGTACTTTGTATACATGATCTCATTCAGTGCTCTCAAGAAGCTTAGGGAGTAGGAAGGTCTAGTCCTACTCTTTCTTATGCATGGAGAAAAGGAGGCTCACAGGCATGAAGCAACTTACCCAAGGGGACACCATGGGCGTTTGGAGACTGGCCCCCACCATCCTGACAAACCTACTCTTTCTTATGCATGGAGAAAAGGAGGCTCACAGGCATGAAGCAACTTACCCAAGGGCACACCATGGGCGTTTGGAGACTGGCCCCCACCATCCTGACAAAAGCACCTTTAAGAGCACCTGTCTCGATCAGCTCCAGCTCTCTTTTTGCTCTGGGTTCTGGCTCCAGCTTGACTCCTACTCTGTCCAGGGCTCACTTCACCTTCAGGCTGTTATCTCAGACACGAGGTCAGTTCATAGATGACTCTGCAGTCAGACTGCTTGGGTTCAAAACCCAGCTCCTTTCCACATGCACAATGTGACCTTGGAGATGTTACTTGAGCTCCTTGAGTCTCAGTTTACCCATCTGCAAAATGGCGATCCCAATGAGACCTGCCTCCTTGGAATAAGATTTCCAGATTCTGGTATGGTGCCTGGGACATAGGAGGTGCTCAATAGATGTTGGCTACTCCTACAATTATTTGTGACGATGTTGGCCCCCAGCATTTCCTGACACTACACATGCTCTATCATTTTGGTCTGAGTTTCCTTCCAAAAGCAAATAGATACCCAAGCTGTTTCAGCAGCAGATGTCCGCCCACCCCCTCCTATGACAAAGCTTCCTTACTTGAAGCTCTTAAATTACTTCATTGGAAAGAAGAATAAAAATTAAAAACAAAAGCCCTCGATTAGCTCAGGATTCCTGGTAATTGATTGCTGCCTGCAAATTGGGTAATGAAGGCACGCTGAGCCACGGAACATCAGTAATGAGTGCTGGTTCCACCGGAAGCCACACGGGTTTGGCTGGCCAGCATCTGCTCTGTCTTCTTGTTGGCGGGAGGAACCTGGGACTGATTAATAGCTTAACTGTACTTAATTCCCCACAGAATCGTTAAACACAGTATCTGTTTCATTAAATAGATCCAGGACAATTCACCTTGTGTAATCATATCACATAAAATTTTGCTTTGGACTCACTCCAGGGAGATCGTAAAATTAACATTACGGAACCAAAAAGGGGGAGGTAGTGGGGGTTGTAGGAGCCTCAACTCAGCTACAATTGTGAAGGAGACAAGGGCAAGAAGGGGTGGACAGGCTCAACAGGCCCTTACAGGGTGACCCTCACATTCTACGCCAAGGACATCTTAGAGCAGCAATTCTCAAACTTTGAAGTGCATGCGAAGCCCCTGGGGGAGTCTTGTTAAAATGCAGATTCCGATCCAGTAAGCCTGGGCTGGGGCCTGAGGTTTGCTTGTCTGAAAATCTCCAGGTGATGTTGGTGCTGCTGGGCCACAGGCCATACTTGGAGTAGCAAGGCTTTAAGGCGGTGGGTCTTAAACTGGAGTGGACATCAGAAACACCTGGAGGGCTTGTTAAAATGCAGATTGCCAGGGCCCACTCCCAGAATTTCTGCTTCAGTACGTCTGGGATGAGGCCTAGGCAAATGAGAATTTGCATTTCTAACAAGCTCCAAAGTGATACTGATGCTGCTGGTTCAGGGATCCTAAAGCAAGGGTCTCAAACTCAAGCGCCCAAAGGGGTCAGATGGTCAGATGGTGAACGCAAATGAAGGGAGAGGGCTGGGTGGGGGCTAGGGGTTCTGCTCGTTGGGGAGGGCTCTCTGCCAGAGCCCTTGAAGACCTGGGTCAAGCCTGGGAGGGGGCCCTGGAAGAAGACCCCTTCTCTCCATTCCAGACTAATGTGGGACCCAGGGCCCCAATGTGAGATGAGTGTGGTGGGACTGCCCCCCGCCCCATACCCCTACAGCTTCTTGGTTCAGCCGGTCCCACTCCTCTCTTAGAGTTGGTTTTAAAGCTCCCAGCTGTCTTGAATGGGGAAAAAGAAGAGAGGCGGTTCCTGGGAATTAGAAGAATGGTCTGATCCTAAGACAGGCAGCCGTCTGGGAGAGGAGAACCTCTGAATGCACCAGAGGCTCAGTGACATCTCAGGGTGAGAGCAGATCCTGCCAGTTCATGCCTCGATGTGAATCTCAGCTCAGTCAATACCTGGGTCCTTAGCCAGGTGACCTGCCCCTTTCTGTGATGGTTTTCTCACCTGCAGAATGGAGTGCCCAAGCAACCTGGGCAGTCTCTGCCTCTCTCTGGGTCTTGGTTTCCCCACTAATAAACAGGAAATCAGCGGTTCTCAGCCCTCTCTGTACATTGGAAGCAGCTGAGGAGCTTCAAAAAATACTGATGTCTAGGTTCCACCCCAGTAATGGTCTGCGGACTTTCCCATGCTTCTCTGGGGATTTGAATGTGCAGCCAGGCCTGGGGACCCCTGGGTTCTGTGACCTCCCAGTTCCTTTCCAGCTCTGACTAGTGGAGTCTATGCTCTTAGGACAGGCTGCTGCCACTTGCATCTGCAGATTTCTCAGCCTGGCTCTAACCAGTGTTCACTTTCTACAAATAAATAATTTAGAGGCCTCTTTACTCTGGGAGTAAGTGAACAAATGTCACCACCTGTCCAAGCTTCCATCCTCTCACTGAGAGGAGGAGCAAGGTAGGGAGAGGGACACACATGACCCCTTGAGTGAACTGGGAACCCAGGGGCACAGTTGGTCAGGCAAGCACAAGGATTTTAATCAGCAAAATCAATTATCAGTGAATCGCTGAATTTACATCACCCTGCCACACGCTTGTCTTCTCTGGGGAGGGGCTGGAGCTCTGGAGCAGCGTGGTTCCTGGAGTCTGGCTCAGATGGGGGCAGCTCACATTTACTGAGCATCTACTGTGTGTCAGGGTCTCTGGGTTGGGTGATTGTATCCACCAACAGTCCGTCTAGTCCACTATCATAGTGCAGGGCTTATGGGTATGGGCTCAGGAGCAAGAATCCCTGCGTTCAAATCCCAGACCTACCACTTCGTGGAAAAGCTCTCATGCCCCCATCCCCCAGCTTTATTGAGGTATAACTGGTATACAAAAAACTGCTCATAATTAATATATACAACTTGGTGAGTTTGGATATGTGGATACCCTTGTGTTACCATCACCACAATCCAGGTAATAAACATTTCCATCCCCTTCAAAAGTTTCCCTGTGTTGGCTTGTGTGTGTGTGTGTGTGTGTGTGTGTGTGTGGCAAAAACACTTAACACGAGATCTATCCTTTTAACAAGTTTTCAAGTACAGAACACCTTATTGTTAGCACCTTATTGTTAACTATGTTGTTCAGTAGATCTTTGGAACTTACTCATCTGCTATAACTGTAACTTTATACCCACTGAACAACAACTCCCCATATCCCCTCCCTCTAGAAAGCTCCTTCATCTCCCTGAAATTAAGTTGTCCCATCTATAAAATGGGGATAATTACTGTGGGGGATGATTCTTAAGAAGTCAACCCTTTCCAAAACACTCAGTAGAAATAACTCTCATTATGGTGACAGTGACGCTCAGGTAATTGATAAGGGATTTTGAGACTCAGAAGGGGTAAAGATACTCAAGATGGCAGAGGTTGGGTCTGACTTCAAAGTTCTGGCTGTCACCTTGGGCTGCAGCTCTGTGTTGAAATGTTCATCCACACAGCCCTTTACCGTCTAAGTGCCAGAACCAAATATCAAGCCCAGATCACCTTAATAAGTTCAATGCTTTGGGGACTACACTGTCACTTTCCAGCTGTGTGATGTTGGGCCAGTTACTTAACTTCTCGGAGCCTCCCAACCCAGACTTATTGGGAGAGCTTATTGAAATGATGCTCTGTACATGAGCTTTTAGGACCTCCTGTCCACATAGGCACTCAGCCACTGACCTAGGGCTTGATTCAGGTCTCTTGACTCCCAGAATAGGGCTCCTTAACTTGTTTCAATAAATCCCACATCAATTTCACAAGAATCTCCATCACCACAATGAGAGTCACATCTACTGAGTGTTGTAAAGGGGCTAACTTCTTAAAGCCCCACAATTTTATTATGCCCTTTTTATAGATGGGACAACCTGAGTTCAGGGAGGTTAAAGAGCTTTTCCAGGAAGTGGTGGAGCTGAGATTTGAACCCAAAGAGCCTTGCTTCTGAACCCATGTCCTTAACCACTGTACTATGTAACAGCATTGCTCACCCACCCTGATGGGAAACCAGCTCCTCAGCTGTCAGCAGGAACTGGGGCATGACACACATGCCCTCCTGGATTCCTCACATGGGACGTAGCCCCCTCATGGCCACCCTGGTACAGAGGACACTGTCCCCTCCCACTGTCCCCTGCACCCCAGGGCCCCACCCTGCCCCTTCCGAGCAGTACCTTTGCCCTTCCAGTGGGCGTGGGCAGCAAAGCCGATGTGACCACCATACTTGCGGTTGAATTCCGCCATGAGGGCCTTGTAGGGGTTACGTATGAGCAGGATGGCGGCATCGAAGGCCTCGATCTCCTTCTGGCCGCTCTCGTGTGTCTTGATGCAGATGGTCCTCCCGCTGCGCCAGTGGTCCCGCTCGCCTTTAAACCCTTCCCCACAGCCAGAGGTTAGGGAACACGGCAGGTGAGCTGGGGAAGCAAGAAGCCCACCCCACCCCTTCTGGGACACCTGAGGAATCCTCATATGTTCATTCATTCACTCACATGTTTATTGAGCATCTACTATGTGCCAGGCACTATGCTGGAAGCTGGGGACAAAAATGATTTGCAAAAGCATTCATGGGTCTTACTGTTTTCAAGGGTCAGACAATTAAAAAAATGACACAACTAAATGTAAGGTCACTGCCATGGTTAATGCTACAAAAGAGGAGTATTAATGTGTGGGTGCTATGAGAGAGGCCTGACGTGATGTGTTGGATGATTCCTCTTTGGATGGTGACTACATACCCACCCTACTGGTATTGGGTGTGCCCATACGACTTGCTTTGGCCTGTGGAAAGAGGGCAGAAGTAGGTCTTCACCAAGGTCTCCAGATGCATCATGTGATTCTGCTCACTCTCCTGTGCCTCTGCCACCACCATGAGAAATCAATGAGGCACATAGTAAGACATCTCAATAAATGGCAGCTGGTGCAGAACAAGACTTGGGGTGACACTGTAGTGG
>NW_007730201.1:33650-41188 GCF_000696425.1 Galeopterus variegatus
TGGTATTGGGTGTGCCCATACGACTTGCTTTGGCCTGTGGAAAGAGGGCAGAAGTAGGTCTTCACCAAGGTCTCCAGATGCATCATGTGATTCTGCTCACTCTCCTGTGCCTCTGCCACCACCATGAGAAATCAATGAGGCACATAGTAAGACCTCTCAATAAATGGCAGCTGGTGCAGAACAAGACTTGGGGTGACACTGTAGTGGATTGAGTTATGTCCCCCCAAAACTTGTTGAAGCTTGAAATGTATCCTCCACGTTTATGTATCAGAAACTTAGCCCCCACTGTGACTGTTAAGAGGGTGGGAAATCCTACTATGGTAATTGAAAGGTGGAAACTCAAAGAGGTGATTGGATTGTAATCCCGTGCAGTAGTGAATGGATTAAAAATGGAGGTCAGGGGCATGGTTCTGAGGGCTTTAAAAGAAGAGGAGAGTCTGTCTCTCGCTACTCTCTCTGCTTCCACCATCTTGCAATGTGAGACCCCTGGGTCACTGTCACCACCATCAGTTGGACTTTGGACTTCCCAGCCTCAGAAACTGTAAACAATAAATTTTGTTTTCTTTATAAATCACCCAGTTCAGTGTATCTTGTTATAAGCAACAAAAACTGACTAATATAGACACTACAGGCTGAGAAGCCACCCTGCCTCAAGTCTTGGGGTACTTTCCTCCCTGCATACTCACAGAAGTTTCTTATGATTTGTGTGCTGGTTTTTAAGGCGGAGGCGAGGGCTGGCATAGCACCTGCCCCTGTTCCTAGAGATAGGGGTCCAGAGAGGTGCAGCCTCCCTCATAGGGCAGAAGAGCCAAGAATGGAATGTGATTTCCTGGGTGAGGTTCCATCCTGGGACTTGCCAGGTCAAGTTGTCTGTGATTAGCCTCGCCTTGCAAATTAGCACTGGCCCGTGCCCATGAGAAAATACTAACTCACAGCCTTTGAAGCCCACGGGAAGCACAATATCATGGGAAAAATTGCCTCCTGAAGGCAATAAGGAGTAGGTATGGGGGGTTTAGAGAGAGCTTGGGACATGAACTTTTGGCCTCAAGGCAACACTGGATACAATTTCATGTCCTGCATTCCACTGGTAGAGCTCTGCATGACATGGACAAAGTTCTTTCCATTGTGATTTCATTTTTTCATCACTGAAATCCATTTCTACTAGCACAGCAATGGAAAGATACAGGTAGCGGGTACAAGAACCTACACAGATTCTTAGAAAGGAAAAATAAATAGCCATAAACATGGAAAAATGGTCAAACTATTTTAAATCAGCTCCATGTATCATGAGATCTAAGTTACATTTCTTTTTATCCATGATGGGACCAACCTAGCACAGTGTTTATCAAGATTAAAAATAAGTAAACAAACAAGTTAAAAAAATAAGAAAAACTACGAATATTGAGAAAGATCTCCAGATTCCAGAGTTGCTCATCTGAGAAATTAGCCTATAGAGAGTACTATAAATGCAGAGAGGTGGGGAAAATTCCACTTAGCAGAATGTCTCCCAGAGAGAGAGAAGAGTTCTGTGTGTGGGAAGGAGCCTTTGAGAAGCAACATGGGATGAGCTTGCCTAAGAACAACAGATGGCTGCTCAACTGTTCTCTAATAAGGGCCTGTCTAGGTAATTGTAAGGGAATCAGGAATGCAAGCTTGGGGCCAGAGCAGAATTGCTGATTCCACCATCAGGGGCCTCTTCTCCACCCTTCCTTGACACAGGAACCAGTACCTCCTTTACATAAATGTGGCATATTTAAATCATATTACTTTTAAATCACCAAAATATCAGTTTATTTATTTCACCCATGTGACCTTCAAACTCTGAGTGGCTGGACAATTGTCCCAGGATTTGGAGAAACAACCTTGTGTGTTCAGAGCCACAGAGAGAACAAGACATGTCTTCCTCTTCTTTCTCCCAACATCCCAATACTATAGTTGCCTATGCTTTTTGCACTTAGGGAAACTGAGGGACAGGGAAGGGAAGTAGCAGAGATTCTACATTTCTGCATGTCCTAGAGTTCACTGGGGCAAGAAAGTCCCATCCTGGCTCCAGGCATAGACACCCTGAAGGCTGGTTTTGAGGATGAGGCAATCCTCAGAAATTCTTGTCCTGTGTTAGCTGGGCTGAGAGGCTTCCTTGTCAATCCTCTGCCCCATCTGTGGGCCCCCAGCATCTGGGAACTCTGTGGGCCCCTCCCTCCTCTGAAGTCAGGGCTCTGGCTCCTGACAGATCACAGAGCTTGAGCCTGCACTCAGGGCCATGGGGTCCCTGAGACGGGGAGAGGGAGAGAAAGGATACATGAAGCCCAGGGAAAGGGGGAGGGGGACGAAGACGGAAACTGATATCTGGAAAGAGGCAGGGACTGAAACAAAGGGAGAGGGAAGGGGTGGGGGAGAGAAGCAGACACAGAAATAAAATAGGGAAAAAGAAACAGAGAAGGGGAGAGAGACGAAGAGAGAGACACAAAGACGGAGGGACAAAGAGAGAGGCAGATAGATGGGCAGACAGACACAGAGAAAACCATGCTTTGCAAATGGCCAGCTGTGCTAGGTAGGGGAAAGAGAAGGCAGACAAGTGGGACACACACTCAGGTTCCAGGAGGGAAGGGCCCCTACATTCATTCATTCATTTATTCATTCGTTCATTCATGCCCTCTCTCAACAGTCCCTTGGGTACCACCAGCAACTCGGCAAGTTAGTAGCTGGGGAAGAAAATGCCAAAGGATTCAACAAATCAGCAAGAGTAGCTGGAGGATCAGCTCCTTGTACAGACACCATCCCCCTCCAGGCCCATTTACTGAAGCCCCCAAGTCAGAAACACAAGAATTGTCCACCTCACTTCTAATCAATGACCTCCTAAACCTCCCCCCGACTGCTTCCTTCTCCCCACCTAGATGATCCTGCAGCCTCCTAAATACCCCTAGTCCAAATCTGTGGCCAGAGGGATATTCGAAACATGCTACTCAGCACACCATGTCTCTGCCTAAAATCCCTTAGTAATCCACACGCCCACTGCACCCCCATTGCCCTCAAGATAAGTCCACAGCTCTCAGAAGTGCATTCTAGGTGCTTTGCCATATCGGGACCTGGCTGCCCCTCCTGCATTACACCCTGAGCCCCCATGCCCTCTGCCTTCACTGTCCAACACCATCGAGCTATTTTTATTCGCCAATCACACCGTGTCACTCTCCCCTGTGTCTCTGCCCAGCCATGGCCTCTGCGGGACACCCTCCTCTCTCTCCTTTGAAGTGAGTCCTATCCCATCTTCAGTGCTCACAGGCCAAGACTGAGGTAGAAAAAATATAATGTGCCCGTCACAGTGCTGGGCCCATTGTAGATATTCAAAAAGTGCCCATGATGATTAGTATTAATAACGCTGACATGAATATATTAATAATAATAAGGGTTATGGTGAAGGAATGCCCCGGGTACAAGGAGGATAAAGGGGACACCTGAATCTGCCAGAGACACTGCAAAGGGGGATTTGACCTGAGCTGGAGGAGCAGGTTTCTAGGCCCGTGAGCAAGGATAAAGGTGGGAAGGGGATGGGTGTCCCATGGACAGGATGTGCCAGTCTCTGGTGCGTTTTCAAACTACAGAGAGCTTATTATACCTGGAAACTAATGACCGAAAGTGGCAGCAGACCTGTGGCCCAGTGGGGGCTAATGGGGCAGGGCATCTACCCCTCCTTCTGGCAGAGGGTATGAGGATTTCACTAAGTTAAGCCTCTTTCTGCTGTAAAGGTGATGTGGGAAGGGACTTGGGGGTTAGCTGGATTGACTGATGCCGTTGGGGAGCAGGAGTCCTCTCTTTGCCTGTACCCCACCACCAGCCCCAAGCTCCCAGGGACAGCTCATTGTTCACTGCAAGGGCTCAGGCAGCAGGAAGTCTTTTTAAGCCCCTAATGAAAAGGCAGCTACACTCAAAGTCTCAGCTGCCTGTGACCAGCCCACAAACCCCTGCCTCTGTCAGTGGGACGTAAGGAAACATCGGATAACTAGATACAGCTTGGGGCAGAGGAATTGCCACAGAGGGTTTATGTTTTCTTTNATGAGGATTTCACTAAGTTAAGCCTCTTTCCGCTGTAAAGGTGATGTGGGAAGGGACTTGGGGGTTAGCTGGATTGACTGATGCCGTTGGGGAGCAGGAGTCCTCTCTTTGCCTGTACCCCACCACCAGCCCCAAGCTCCCAGGGACAGCTCATTGTTCACTGCAAGGGCTCAGGCAGCAGGAAGTCTTTTTAAGCCCCTAATGAAAAGGCAGCTACACTCAAAGTCTCAGCTGCCTGTGACCAGCCCACAAACCCCTGCCTCTGTCAGTGGGACGTAAGGAAACATCGGATAACTAGATACAGCTTGGGGCAGAGGAATTGCCACAGAGGGTTTATGTTTTCTTTACTTTCTTTTTTTTTTTTAAATCAAGTTAAAATTTTAGTAGACAACATCGGATAACTAGATACAGCTTGGGGCAGAGGAATTGCCACAGAGGGTTTATGTTTTCTTTTCTTTCTTTTTTTTTTTAAATCAAGTTAAAATTTTAGTAGACAACTGACTCCACTAATGATCAATTGATATTCCCCAACACTAGAGTATTAAAAAATACAGGGCAAAGATGAATTTTTGGAGTGTTGTGGGTCTGGAAGTTAGAATACTGGTTCTTGGTCTAGGGCCAGGGGTTTCAGCTCAGGCTTTGCACTGGAATCTGCTGCAGCTTTTAACAAATACAAGATTCTGATGGTAATGGCCTGGGGTGCAGCCTCAGTGTCAAGACTTTAAAAGCTCCCCAGGTGATTCTAATGTGTAGTCAGAACCCACCCCCACTTTGACTTTGACTAAGTAGCAGACTGTCCTGGTTACATGTCAGTTTTAAAAAGATGTATATTTTACACCACAGCATCACACATATTATCTCACAAACATTACCTTATTACTTTTTTTGGAAAATCTGAGTTTAGTACTGACATTCCCATCCTATAGATAAGAAAATTAAAGCTCAGAGAGGTGAAGAATCTTGCCCAAGTTCCCACAGTTGATAAATTTCAGAGTGAACTTTCAGACTGAAAGTCTGATTTCCTGACTCCATCTGAAGATTAAGTTTCCCTTTCTCTGTGGTTAGGAGGATGAGTTATAACAAAGAAGGCAAGTATTTGGTGTAGAGACCACTGTTTTCCCTTCCACACTTTCAACAGGCATCACTACTACATTAAGGTACTTTGTTTCTGCGAGAGAACAGAACCTCAGAATCCTTCTTAACACATCATTCCAAAGCAGGACTTCACTGGAATTGACACATAAGAGATGAAACCACTCTGGATCCCTGAACTAAATGATCCTGAAGGGACCCTTCTATTTATGATGTTCAGGGATTCCATGAGTGCCAGGCCTGGGTTCAAATACTGATAACAGCATGCAAACCCTCAGCACGAAGTCTCATATGTAACAGGTGCTCAACAAATGAGAGCTTAAACCCAAACTAAGAATTCACAAATATGTAAAAAGCTGGGATTCTAAAGCAGATCCCCTGCACCCTACTCCCATCAACTCCAACTCCTGTCCCTCTTCATCCTTCTTGCCTTCTCTCCTGCCCCCTGCCCAGGCTCTGCCTCCCTCCTGCTTTTCACCCTGAGAAAGAGATGCCCCTGGCTCTCCCTGAGCATGTTACACGTATTAACTTATTAACCTTTACAACAGCCTCATAAGGTACATACTGTTATCTCTCATTTGTACATGATAACACAGGATCAGAGAGGTGCAGTAATTTCCCAATGTCACACAGCCAGGAAGTAGTTCTTAGTGGGTCTGCAGACACAAAAGACCATGGCCAAGGGCTGCTCCACGTGTAGATGTAAAACCCCTCACAGGCAGAGTCTTTGGTTTCCTGATATCCCCCACTATGCTTAGGAGAGGGCTTCACGCCCAATGGGCATTTTATTCATGATTTCTGGGTCCTTGGTAAGAAACCCCAGGGATTTTTTGTCTGTGTGATAAAGTAAGAAGGGTGTGTGTTTTGAAACCAGAAAATTCTAGGGTGCAATCCCTGATCCACCCACTGAAGAAAAAATCGTGTGGCTTTGGGCAAGCTATTTCTCCTATCGAAGCCTCAGTTTTCATATCTGGGAAATAGCATCATCATTCTACCTCCCAGGGTTCCTGTGCAGGGTTAAATAAGAATGCAATGCCTGGCACAGCTCTTGGCACCTAGTAGGTGGCCAAGAGAACATATATGACAATCTGAACCTACATGAGGTGGCTGGCACATGGTGCTCCATAAGTGCCTGTTGGAAAACCAAACTTAGGAAATGCACCCAGAACACAGTGTTGCTCAGTAAGCATCTGTAAATGGAAGGCAAATAAAGCACGCTGTACCACAAATATCTGACTCAGGGTAGATAAGATGCCTGGTGAATGGTAGGTACTCAATAAATGTCCCTGAAGTGAACGTAGTTACTGTACCTCTCTGCACAGCATAGAGTTGCTGGTTAGTAAATGCCTGTGGTGAGGTACTCAGCACACAGTAGGTACTCAAGGAATGTTTGTGGTGACTTAAGTGGAGGAAAGGTACCGGGTGCATCATAGGTTCCTGGTAAATGTCAGTTATTGAACTGACGTACTCAGCACACAGTAGGTACTCAAGGAATGTTTGTGGTGACTTAAGTGGAGGAAAGGTACTGGGTGCATCATAGGTTCCTGGTAAATGTCAGTTATTGAACTGACGCAGGTGAGGTACCCAGGACATGACACTCAAGAAATGTCTGTGGGATATAAAGAAAGGGAAGGTACCAAGCACATAGTAGGTCTCAATAAATGTACCTGGGTAGGCTGAGCGGCACACAGGAGGTGCTCCGGAAGGAGTATTGCCATGCCCGCCTGGTGGGGACCTTCCCAAGCCCTCATTCCTCCTCTCTGTCTCCTCACCTTTGTTGTAGAGGGAGCCATCGAAGTAGTAGCTGCCAGTGTAGAAGCCGGTGGCCAGCTCGATGAGGTGGCGAGCCCATGTGTTGCCGGCGCCCGGGAAGCTGGCCAGAGCAATGAGCTGCTTGGATTTGGCTGGCAGGAACCTTCTGTCCATGCAGCGGTTGTCTGCAAAGGGCAGGGCATGGACAGGGGTCAGTAGCAGGACAGACAGAGCTTGTTCCAAAGGGACCGGGTAGGAGTCCCACCCCTACCACTTCTCAGCTGTGTGACCCAGCACACAGGACAAAAGTGTTCGCTGGCCTCAGTTTCCCCAGTGGGGGACATGATTCCTCTCTCACAGGGTCAAGGTAAGGGTTAAATGAGATAATATAGGAAAAGGGATAAACACAGT
Source organism: Galeopterus variegatus (assembly GCF_000696425.1). Lineage (NCBI taxonomy): Eukaryota > Metazoa > Chordata > Mammalia > Dermoptera > Cynocephalidae > Galeopterus > Galeopterus variegatus. Next base: position 40,956 of record NW_007730201.1, read on the forward strand.
GCTTAGCACAGAGCTGGGACTTAATACAAGTCAGCTAGGAGGATGAATCTTCTCCCTAGCTTCAGTTTTCCCCCAGCAGAGCAAGCAGAGCAAGCCTTTCACATTGACCTCCGCCCTTTGCTCCAGATTGAAACCCTCAGTGGCATCCATCTACATGGGATCCCGCCCGAGGTTCTGATCTTGGCCTCCGAGCCTGGCGGGGCTGGCCCTCGCATACTCCCACTCATCCATCC
>NW_007730201.1:42188-45788 GCF_000696425.1 Galeopterus variegatus
TCTGCCCTCCCCTGCCCCCCCCCGCCAGCTGCCTGGCCTCTCTCAGCTTCCTCTTCTGGGCCCTGCTCCTTCTTGACTTAGCACCTGCAGGCACGTGGTTCCGCCGCGCTGCCTCCTGCCTGCCTTCTCTGACTCCCTGGGCTATCTCGTCAGTGTAGTGCTATGTCCACCTCCTTCACATCGCTTATCACAATTGTAATACAAATGGTTATTTGTGCAATTAGTTCTTCAGTCAGAAACCCCACCCGGATTGTGCTTTGATGACTCCCCAGTACAGTCATTCCTTGTATCCATGTGGGATTGGTTCCACAGCCTCCCTCAGATACCAAAATCCAAGCATGCTCTTCTCCCTAGCTTCAGTTTTCCCCCAGCAGAGCAAGCAGAGCAAGCCTTTCACATTGACCTCCGCCCTTTGCTCCAGATTGAAACCCTCAGTGGCATCCGTCTACATGGGATCCCGCCCGAGGTTCTGATCTTGGCCTCCGAGCCTGGCGGGGCTGGCCCTCGCATACTCCCACTCATCCGTCCACCACTCTGCCCTCCCCTGCCCCCACCCGCCAGCTGCCTGGCCTCTCTCAGCTTCCTCTTCTGGGCCCTGCTCCTTCTTGACTTAGCACCTGCAGGCACGTGGTTCCGCCGCGCTGCCTCCTGCCTGCCTTCTCTGACTCCCTGGGCTATCTCGTCAGTGTAGTGCTATGTCCACCTCCTTCACATCGCTTATCACAATTGTAATACAAATGGTTATTTGTGCAATTAGTTCTTCAGTCAGAAACCCCACCTGGATTGTGCTTTGATGACTCCCCAGTACAGTCATTCCTTGTATCCATGTGGGATTGGTTCCACAGCCTCCCTCAGATACCAAAATCCAAGCATGCTTGAGTCCCTTACATAAAGTGGCATAATATTTGCATATAACGTATGCACATCCTCCTCTATACTTTAAATCATCTCTAGATTCCTTACAATACCTAATGCAATGTAAATGCTATGTAAACAGTTGTTATACTGTACTGTTTTTAAATTTGTATCACTTTTTATTGTACTTTTTTTTTGTTCTGCAAATATTTTTGATTTATGGTTGGTTGAATCCACGGATGCGGAACCTGTTGACATGGCGGGCCCACTGTATCTGACATGCAGTAGGTACTTAATAAATGTTTCTTGGATGGATGGATGGGTAAATGGGTGGTTGGATGGACGGGTGAACAGATGAGTGGATGACAATAATANGAGTCCCTTACATAAAGTGGCATAATATTTGCATATAACGTATGCACATCCTCCTCTATACTTTAAATCATCTCTAGATTCCTTACAATACCTAATGCAATGTAAATGCTATGTAAACAGTTGTTATACTGTACTGTTTTTAAATTTGTATCACTTTTTATTGTACTTTTTTTTTGTTCTGCAAATATTTTTGATTTATGGTTGGTTGAATCCACGGATGCGGAACCTGTTGACATGGCGGGCCCACTGTATCTGACATGCAGTAGGTACTTAATAAATGTTTCTTGGATGGATGGATGGGTAAATGGGTGGTTGGATGGACGGGTGAACAGATGAGTGGATGACAATAATATCTACTTTGTGAGGCTCTTGTAAAGATTCCATGAAATAATGCATACAATATGTTAATACTCTAAGGTGTTCAAATGGGAAGTTATTATTTCTAGCCCTTAATTTCCTCATCTGTAAAATGGGTCAGGGAGCGTGAGTACCATTCTGATATTCTTGATTTTCTGGCTTTTCAGAAACCTCAGGATGTCAGAACCGTCAGAGTTAATGAAAAATACATGCCCCTGAGCCTCCCACTGCAACCCCTACTGGAGCTATGAAGGCACATGGTTTCTTTTGGCCCCTACAGCTACAAGGGAAGGCCCAGCTAGGGGGCCCTGGAGCAGAAAAGGCGGAGGGGCAAATCCCACGTCCAGGCCCGCAGGCCCCGGGTCTCAGTCTTGCTGTCTTCACTCTGGGCAGACGGCCTCAACCCTTATTTAACTCCAGTGGGAGGGCTGCAAACCTCCCTCAGCCACCCTGGCTCCCCTGGCCCCTCACCTCCTTCCCTCCCACTGCTGGGAGCAGGGTGGCCTCCTGCTCCTGTGTCTGGATCCCATCTCTACTCTCCTCCCCAAGCTTCTTGCTCCATCTGTCTCTCCCATATCTTCTCTCTCTCAGTTGGCTCGATTTCATTAGTGTTCAAACATGAACAAATAGCTTCATCATTTAGAAAGATCCCCCTCCAGCGACCAGCACCTCTCCTTCACCCCGTCACAGCCACACTCCGACAGAGTCCTCCACAGTCCTCATCCCACTCCCTCCCTTCTCCTCACTCCTCAGCCCTAGCATCTGGCCTCCTCCCTGCTCACTGCACAGAACCAGCTTTTGCTAAGGTCCCCGGTGACCACCCAGCATTAACTCCAGCCAACAAGCTCCCCTCCGGTGACTACCCAGCAGCATCGGATCACTCCACCCTTGCTGTGACTCCTTGCCTGGACTCTACCCAGGTTTTTCTCATTCTGCATTAGCTGTCACTTACTGAAGTCTTACTAGGAGCCTTCCTGATCTCTCACAACCTCCCTTTAAAGGAGAAGTTTGAAGTCCTGGATTTAAATTCCAATTCTGCCACTTATTTGCTGGGTGATCTCTAAAAAAAAAAAAAAAAAAGATTTATCTGAGCCCCAGTCTCCTTACTAGTGGCCTTGCTGGTCTGGGGTTGTTAGCAGGGTTAAATAGGAGAATGAATGTGGAATGTTAGCGTAGGACACACACACCGTAAGTGCGATCAGTTGTAGCTCCTAGTATTGCTGCTACTAGCCAGAGGCTCATCTCTCTTCTCCAGCCATGTTTAATCTGTTTGTTCTGAGGAGAGCAGATTTAGGAGAAAATAAGCCAAAGAACGTCTGTGTAGAAGCCAATAGGCATGGGAACATACTGCAAAAAGGAGACCAGATACGAGGATTTCTAGATTATGGTTATGTTTTGTATTTTGAAGGGTGTGGGTCACCCAGTTGTCATTGAGTAGTACACTTAAAACTCTGCATTTCACTTTATGGAAATGTTACTTCAAAAAATCACAAGCAAATACTGAATTATACTTAATGATAAGCATACTGAAGTATAATGATGTTTGCAACTTACTTTGAGATGCATCAAAAAATAAGAAGGATCGAGGGATAAAGAAACGAACAGATATATAATAAAGTAAATACAGCAAAACGATAACAAATTTAAAACCCATGGAATGAGTATATGGATGTTCACTAAGTAACTCTTTCAACCTTTCTGGAGGTTGGACTCTTTTTTTATAATAAAATTTTGGGGGTGTGTGTATCGGGGAGGAATGAGGTTCTTTAACTTCTTCTGAAAACAGAATTCTCCATTTAAAGACTTCCTGGGAGGTCAAGACCAACCCCGAAGTAAAGACTGTTGTTTTCAGCGCTAAAACAAAAGTTTATATGGTTCTTAAGCCCTATAAATCAAAGAAGATGTCAGAGGGAGTATTATACAAAGCTTTGGAATCAGACAGACCTGAGTTTCCATCCTCGACTGTCATAGCTTAACTGTGTGACATTGAATAAGACTCTCCACCTCTCTGAG
>NW_007730201.1:46405-48172 GCF_000696425.1 Galeopterus variegatus
CCATCCTCGACTGTCATAGCTTAACTGTGTGACATTGAATAAGACTCTCCACCTCTCTGAGCCTCAGTGTCCTCACCTATAAAACAAGGTTAATGAACCCTCCATGATTAAACAGGATAATGAGTGTGAAGTACTCACAATGTATGTTGAGAAGCTGTGGTTACAAGTACAGTCTCAGCACCCAGATAGCCTGGGCTGGAATTCCACGTCTGCCCTGTCCTTGCTGTGTGACTCTGGCCAAGCTACTCAGCCTCTCCGTGTGAAGTTATCTCATTTGTAAAAAGGTAATAACAGCGCTTATGTCATTGGCTGCTGGGAGGATTAGATGAGTTAAACCAGGTAAAGGGCTTAGACAGTGCCTGACACACAGTAAGTGTTCAATAATTATTTACTTCCTATCAAGAACATCAGGGCTTAGCACATAGTAGGTGTTCAATAAATGGCAGCCATGGTGGACCAGGCTTTTGGCAGCCCGACAAACCACATGACTCTCACTTCTCCTCAGTGTGCAGGGACTGCAGGGATGACATGGGAAAATTGAACAGTAGTAATGGCCTGGGGGCAGGGCACTGGGAATGAGCAAACCCATCAGTTAGGGACATTTGATCTGTTGTTGAAAAGACTCCAGCATCTGTTTTGGCCACATCAAAGCCATTCATGGTCACAGAATAATTAATCTGTGTATGACTCTCTCCTCCAGGCAGAGGCAACACAGTTCTGCACAGACTAACCAACACTTCCCCAAAAACTAATAAACAATCATCCTTCCTCACTGGAGTGTAACCAGAGCCAAGGGCCACACTCAGCTCTTAGTAGGACTTTAGCTGAAATGGAAGCAGCCTCAGTTGGTCACCACTGATACCCCATCAGGCCAAACTAGGGACAGGCTATTGGTGGGGCTGCCTCTAGGACTTACAGCACTTTTGTGCAAACTAGAAAAAGGTGCCTGCCCTTCCTCTAGGCAGATGCGCTGCCATCTGGGGTGCACAGCATGTGGACTGTCTTTCAGGAACCATTTTTTTTTTCTGTAGGCTGTGCCTGTGTAGTGTCCAACCTGCCCAGCCCCACACAGTGGTCTGGGTACTGGGAAATGAGGAGGAGATCTAGCCCAAAGGTGTTTTGTGGGCTCTGCAGGCTGTGGGGAGTGCTCTTTGTACTGTGGACAAAGGTTTCTAGCAGGGGCTTTGGAGTCAGAGACCTGAAAGCAAATTGCTTTTATAGATGTGTAACTGTAGCCAGTTCAAGTTTTGGTTCTCTTGTCTGTAAAATGGGGATGATACTACCCTGATAATAGACTTACTGTGGACTTTACATCACTAAGTGAGATGAGGTTTGGCATAAGGACTGGTACATAGTAGATGGTCAGTATATCCAGATATAGGGGTAATCTTTCAGCTGAGTGTCCCAGCAAGGGAAGCCCCCCAACTCATCGTAATGCCTCAGTCAGGAGAAAAGGTTTCCATAGAGAAATTTTGTAAACAGTGTGACTTTAAGCAAGTCCCCCAACTGTTCTGAGTTTCAATTTCTATCCCTTTAAAGTGGGCATAATGACTGTTCCCACCTCATAGGAGAGCTGAGGGGATTTAGTGAGAAAATGCACATGAAGGACTCAACACTGAGCCCAGCACAGAGTAAGACCTCAAGAAACTATCATCATCACCATCATCATCACCATCATCACCACTGTCAGCATCACCATCATCATCACTGTCATCATCACCATCATCATCACTGTCATCATCACCATCATCATCACTGTCAGCATCA
>NW_007730201.1:50171-54735 GCF_000696425.1 Galeopterus variegatus
CTGTCAGCATCACCATCATCATCACTGTCAGCATCACCATCATCATCACTGTCAGCATCACAATTATCATCACTGTCAGCATCACCATCATCATCACTGTCAGCATCACCATCATCACCGTCATCATCACCATCATCATCACTGTCAGCATCACCATCATCATCACTGTCATCATCACCATCATCATCACTGTCAGCATCATCATCATCATCACTGTCATCATCACCATCATCACTGTCAGCATCGCCATCATCATCACCGTCAGCATCACCATCATCATCACCGTCATCATCACCACTGTCAGCATCACTGTCATCATCACCATCATCATCACTGTCAGCATCACCATCATCATCACTGTCATCATCATCACTGTCAGCATCACTGTCATCATCACCATCATCATCACTGTCAGCATCACCATCATCATCACTGTCATCATCATCACTGTCAGCATCACTGTCATCATCACCATCATCATCACTGTCAGCATCACCATCATCATCACTGTCATCATCATCACTGTCAGCATCACTGTCATCATCACCATCATCATCACTGTCAGCATCACCATCATCATCACTGTCATCATCATCACTGTCAGCATCACTGTCATCATCACCATCATCATCACTGTCAGCATCACCATCATCATCACTGTCATCATCATCACTGTCAGCATCACTGTCATCATCACCATCATCATCACTGTCAGCATCACCATCATCATCACTGTCATCATCATCACTGTCAGCATCACTGTCATCATCACCATCATCATCACTGTCAGCATCACCATCATCATCACTGTCATCATCATCACTGTCAGCATCACTGTCATCATCACCATCATCATCACTGTCAGCATCACCATCATCATCACTGTCATCATCATCACTGTCAGCATCACTGTCATCATCACCATCATCATCACTGTCAGCATCACCATCATCATCACTGTCATCATCATCACTGTCAGCATCACTGTCATCATCACCATCATCATCACTGTCAGCATCACCATCATCATCACTGTCATCATCATCACTGTCAGCATCACTGTCATCATCACCATCATCATCACTGTCAGCATCACCATCATCATCACTGTCATCATCATCACTGTCAGCATCACTGTCATCATCACCATCATCATCACTGTCAGCATCACCATCATCATCACTGTCATCATCATCACTGTCAGCATCACTGTCATCATCACCATCATCATCACTGTCAGCATCACCATCATCATCACTGTCATCATCATCACTGTCAGCATCACTGTCATCATCACCATCATCATCACTGTCAGCATCACCATCATCATCACTGTCATCATCATCACTGTCAGCATCACTGTCATCATCACCATCATCATCACTGTCAGCATCACCATCATCATCACTGTCATCATCATCACTGTCAGCATCACTGTCATCATCACCATCATCATCACTGTCAGCATCACCATCATCATCACTGTCATCATCATCACTGTCAGCATCACTGTCATCATCACCATCATCATCACTGTCAGCATCACCATCATCATCACTGTCATCATCATCACTGTCAGCATCACTGTCATCATCACCATCATCATCACTGTCAGCATCACCATCATCATCACTGTCATCATCATCACTGTCAGCATCACTGTCATCATCACCATCATCATCACTGTCAGCATCACCATCATCATCACTGTCATCATCATCACTGTCAGCATCACTGTCATCATCACCATCATCATCACTGTCAGCATCACCATCATCATCACTGTCATCATCATCACTGTCAGCATCACTGTCATCATCACCATCATCATCACTGTCAGCATCACCATCATCATCACTGTCATCATCATCACTGTCAGCATCACTGTCATCATCACCATCATCATCACTGTCAGCATCACCATCATCATCACTGTCATCATCATCACTGTCAGCATCACTGTCATCATCACCATCATCATCACTGTCAGCATCACCATCATCATCACTGTCATCATCATCACTGTCAGCATCACTGTCATCATCACCATCATCATCACTGTCAGCATCACCATCATCATCACTGTCATCATCATCACTGTCAGCATCACTGTCATCATCACCATCATCATCACTGTCAGCATCACCATCATCATCACTGTCATCATCATCACTGTCAGCATCACTGTCATCATCACCATCATCATCACTGTCAGCATCACCATCATCATCACTGTCATCATCATCACTGTCAGCATCACTGTCATCATCACCATCATCATCACTGTCAGCATCACCATCATCATCACTGTCATCATCATCACTGTCAGCATCACTGTCATCACCATCGTCACCGTCAGCATCACCATCATCGTCACCATCAGCATCACCATCATCGTCACCGTCAGCATCACCATCATCATCACTGTCAGCATCACCATCATCATCACTGTCATCATCATCACCATCATCATCAGTGTCATCATCACCATCATCATCACTGTCAGCATCACCATCATCATCACTGTCAGCATCACCATCATCATCACTGTCAGCATCACCATCATCATCACTGTCAGCATCATCACTGTCAGCATCACTGTCATCATCACCATCATCATCACTGTCAGCATCACCATCATCATCACTGTCAGCATCACCATCATCATCACCATCATCATCACTGTCCGCATCACCATCATCATCACCATCATCATCACTGTCAGCATCATCACCACCACCACCACCACCACTACCATTACCACCATCACCATCACCATCTTCGTGATCATCATCACATCTGGTAGCCCCAAGAGACAGAAGAGGAGATAAACAGTAAGTGTGGGTTCCACTGGCAAAGGAATAAGAAATAGAACTGGAAAGAATGAGTGAGACAGGGAAGGAGAAGAAGGGAGAGAAGGAAGAACTTACAGATAAAATTACAGAGTCCTTGAATTGGAAGGGATCTTGGAGGTCAAAAATCTACAGCTTTATTTTACAGACAGAGAAAATGAGGCTCAGAAAGAGGAAATGACCTGTTCAGGATCACACAGGGGGTCCATGTTGGAGCCAATGGGAGACACAGTTCTCTCTTCTCACTCAATCTCACTTCCTCTACTACAAGAAAAAAGCCTCCAAAGGTCATCAGTGATGGGGGGGTGAAGATGGAGTCATTAGAATTCACCCCCCACCCCCTGGGGACACTCCTTCTATTGCCCAGCCAAGAACTCTAAGCCTGGCCAAGTTCACCAGCTCTGCCCTCTGCCCTCTGCTCTGCACGGTTCTCTTCTTGCTGCAGGACATATGGAATGGACTGGCTGGGTGCATTAGGGGAGGGCTTCGGGGCCCAGTGAGGGGAGGCCTGGCTTACCTTGGACCTGCGTCTGATACACGATGAAGTAACTGGGAGTCCCGCAGCTCTCAAACTCCTCCGCACTGCACTTCTGGGCGCAGAGCTGCTCATCCTCTCTCTCATGGAGTGGGAATCGGGTGGTGGGAAATCCACAGTGGCAGGCGGTGCCCGCGAGAGCTGCCAGTGGGTACTCCTGGGGACAGAGTGGAAGAGGATAAGAGAGCTGCTAAATCTCTGACAGTCCCGGACTCTGAATGTGGAGCAGGATTTGCATCCCAACTCCATCCCTCCATCACTCTCCCTCAACCCGAGTCCCCAGACTCCATCAGTGAACCCTGCTTTTATGACTTCAACCCATCTGTGAACTTCCTGTACTCTTATTTATGTGTTTTTTCCCTTTATGTCAACTCACTTATTGAAACTTAAATTTGAAAGGAAACTTTATATCACCACCACAAGTAGTACTTGTGGANCATCACCATCATCATCACTGTCAGCATCACCATCATCATCACTGTCAGCATCACCACCATCATCACTGTCATCATCACCGTCATCATCACTGTCAGCATCACCGTCATCATCACTGTCAGCATCACCATCATCATCACTGTCAGCATCACCATCATCATCACCATCATCATCACTGTCAGCATCACCACCACCACCACCACTACCATTACCACCATCACCATCACCATCACCATCTTCGTGATCATCATCACATCTGGTAGCCCCAAGAGACAGAAGAGGAGATAAACAGTAAGTGTGGGTTCCACTGGCAAAGGAATAAGAAATAGAACTGGAAAGAATGAGTGAGACATGGAAGGAGAAGAAGGGAGAGAAGGAAGAACTTACAGATAAAATTACAGAGTCTTTGAATTGGGAGGGATCTCGGAGGTCAAAAATCTACAGCTTTATTTTACAGACAGAGAAAATGAGGCTCAGAAAGAGGAAATGACCTGCTCAGGATCACACAGGGGGTCCATGTTGGAGCCAATGGGAGACACAGTTCTCTCTTCTCACTCAATCTCACTTCCTCTACTACAAGAAAAAAGCCTCCAAAGGTCGTCAGTGATGGGGGAGTGAAGATGGAGTCATCAGAATTCACCCCCCCACCCCCTGGGGACACTCCTTCTATTGCCCAGCCAGGAACTCTAAGCCTGGCCAAGTTCACCAGCTCTGCCCTCTGCCCTCTGCTCTGCACGGTTCT
>NW_007730201.1:55971-69557 GCF_000696425.1 Galeopterus variegatus
TAGTTGAGGGTAGAAAGTTGTCAAAGACATGTTAGCACTGAGATGATTTCTCCTGGAGGACTTGAAAGAGAACTGAAAAAGAAATGCCTTTCTCACTGTCATGCCAAATGCCACAGGAATGCCTCTTTGGTCTTACAGTGATACAGAGCCCACGCTTTGGGAAAAGCTGTTTGAATCTGTTCTTTCAAGCCAAAGAGGATACTGATAGCTGCGAGTATCCGGATTCTTTGATGGGAGAGCTGCTCCCAATTGCTTTATTTGTTCTATGGAACAGCTAAGTGGGAGCAGGATGGACCCGAGATTTGGAGGGCAAGGGACTGTCTTTTATCCAATTTGCCTCTAGCCTGGACTCACATCCCCAAGTTCTACCTGGTAGCTGGTCTAGGAATAATCTGGTAACAATCCAAGGTCACATGTAGGTAGGTGGCTGGCTCCAGCAAGTTTTGTCACAGTAGGCTTGGTTTCTTCCTAACAGATATTAAATATGAGCTGTGGTAGTAACTGAAGTGCAGAGGAGAGGTGATGATGTGCAGGAGGGTCAGACTGGCCCATGACTGATGACACTTTCTAACTGGGGACCGATACTGGAATCTCATCTGGCACCCTAAATCTCAGACTGTGCAGCACTTGGCACAAGAACCCTGTATTCCCACCCACTCAGTCCCCTCAATTTCTCTCCTTTGACCGCTGAGGAGATTAGACAAAATGGGAAGAGGGAAGTTTACAGAGGGGTATTCCTGTCCACCCATATACATCTTTGGTCTCTCCAGTCCTGTGTACAGTCTGATCTGTGACCTCACTGTCTCACGCACATTTGTTTCCCCACCTCTGGCTGATCTGCAGGTTCCTCCAGGGCCCTCAGGGAGTGAGGAATTTCCCCCTGTGGTTTTGTGTGACCCCCTCCCTAATGCCATGTGGGTAGGGGGATTCCTGCCCAGGGGAGACAGTTGTACCAAATGATAGTCAAGCCTCCTTTAATCTCATGAAGTTCACTCCTGACCTTCCAGGAGTCTCTTAGGAGCACAGTAAGCACTCAGGAAATGCTTGGCAATTTGAAGTAGCCTGGCTGCTCTTGACTGGCTCTTGGAAGTCTCTCTGTGGGGTCTCCAGAGTAGCTTAGAAGTTAAGAGTAGTCCCAAGTGTCAACCCCAGGTCTCATTTGTGCTGTGAGCTTGGGCAAGTGACTTTACCTGTCTGGGTCTTGGTTTTCTCATCTGTGAAATGAAGATTCAAACTCATAGGTTTGTTGTGAGAGATAAACTGTGACTGTGGTGCAGAGGGCTGCATGGAGGATGTTCTCAGCAAGCAGCAGCCTCTATGATGCCACAGCCTCTTGGTCTTCCTGAGAGATGCTTCAAGGATTAGGAGTCCCATGAGAGAAACAGCCAAGCAGGGTGACTCTGAGCAGATGGGGGTATCCAGGAGTTGGGGTGAGGTTTGAGCACCCAGGAGGAGTCATAAGGCAGGCCCCCAGCAAATGCCAGTATCCTTGAGCATAGAGACCATATCTTGGTGATGTTGCATCTCCAGTACTGAGCAAGGAGCCTGATATATAGTAGGTTCTCATTAAGTATTTGCAGAGTGAATAAATGAAATGCCCAACCACATTTTTGAGGTGAATGAGGGATGATCCTCCTCTAGACAATCCAGTATTTAGCTTATTTTGAGGGAAGACTCAGGTTCCTTAGACATTTTTGTCCATCAGTTATGTGCTGGGTATTAAAAGGAGGGCAAAAAATGTATAAGGCATAGCCCCTACCTTTGAGGAGTTAGTTCAAGTCTGGATAGGAAAGAAGGATAAATAGTCAGCCATCAAAAATCCTAGGCTGAGAAAGGGACCCAAATATCATCCAATTCAACTGTTATCCAATGCCCAGAATCCTGGACAGCACTGATGCTCAACCTCTGCTTGCATTCCTCCAGTGCTGGGATTTCACTCTGTCCCAAGGTGGGCTTGTCTTTGCCCTTACCTGGCAATCTTCCACTCATGCATCTAGGCTTAAATGACACTCTCATTTCTGAGCATTCCTCACTACTAGAACATGCTTCCTCAAGGGGGGGGGGTGAGAGAGAGAGAGAGAGAGAGAGAGAGATCCACCCTGTGTAGTCCAACTCCTTGGATCCACATGAAATGGTCACATCTCTGTCCCATGTCACAGATCAGTCAATGACCTCATCCATCCCACTGAACTGTTCCATCTGCAGCCAAGCATCCCATCCTTTCAGCTGCCCCGCACAACCCACTCCTCCCCGAGTTCTGTGAGCAGGACCCTGTGCTCACCTTCTCTGTGCAGAGGTCCACGCACTTGTCCACAGACATGTTCGGCATGGCGGCTGTCACGGGCAAGGCCAGGGAGAGGTTGTCAGGCCTGTGGAAACAGCCTCGGAATACTGCACTTCCATCTGCAGGGCCAGAGGGAAAAGTAGTAGTCAGATCTAGAAGGAGGAAGATCTGGACAGAAGAACCACCTTCTGAAGGAAGCTCTTGTACACTGAAGCCCAGAGAAGGCAAGAGTCTTGCCCCAGTTCACACAGTGAGCCAAAGCAGAGACAGAAAGAGCAGCTGCATTTTCTGTTCTTGGACAGCTCTGTTCATAGCCTATGAGCTCGATCATTCAAAGAATGCTCTTCTCAAGTCTGGCTACTTTGCCAATAGCCCAGGCCACTGAGGTCAAGTTCTTCCTGGGCCACATTAACCCCTTTTGTTTGTCAGCATCCCTACACCTCACTTCCTTATTCTCAACAGTGGCAATGTGCCATTCAGGGAAGTGATACATTCCATAAAGTGTTTTCATCAGGAGTGGATTGATGGAGCAAGGGAAAGGGCCAGGGCTGTCCTGTCCTTCCTCATCAATACAAAGGTGACCCTCTGCCTCCCATCGTCCTGGGCTTTAGTGGAAAAGACCTGCACCTCAGGAGTCTCCACCTACCCAGTACTGAGCACCTGCAGGCTGCAAGGACCTGATATGTTGGAGGGACTCCCTTTAAGATACCCCAATCTGGAAATATCACAGCTGTACAATAGAAAATTTGGAGGTCACACTACCATCTCTTCAATAGAAGTCATCCCTTAAGAAAATATTCAGAGATGTTGAATATCCACTGGAAGCAGAGCCTGAAACAAGTGTTTTGATGAAGGTGTGTTCTCAGGGAGGAGGAAGGGAGGGAAGCAGGAGAGGACAGAGGACGGAGGTTGGTGAGGATGTGACATCAACTGGGTCCCACCTGCAGCCTCATCCCACAGAAAGCTCTGGGGGGGAAAATTGCACTGCAGAGCTGGTCCCACCTTAAGAAAAGGAGCCTGGCTGTGGTTTTGTGTGACCCCCTCAGTAATGTCAGGCTATTATTGGCTGCAGGCTGCCCCCGAGGATGGAGCATAACTTCCTGGGAGAGGCTACCTGCTACTGTTGGGCTAATAGCTATTCTTTGGGGAAGGGGGCAGATGTGTGTTATTGCCACCAACAGTCCCCACAGTGAAGGGGATTTGGGCAGGCACCCATAGTGTCCACTACAGATGCGCACAAAGACTGACCAATAAAGAAGTTCATTGCAGCATTTTTTAAAAGTAACAAGTGAAAGAAAAGAAACAACCTAGATGTCCAACAGGGAGGTATCGGGCAAGTGAAGGATGGAAATGCAGCACATGGAATTCCATGCCTCCATCGGAGCAATGGGGTTAAAGGATATTTTTGGCCAGATGAAGGTGGGCTCAAGACACAATGTTAAACAATTAAATACAAATTGAATTAAAAATTTTAGTAGAAAACTGCATATATTAGAAAATATCAATTTTATAAAATAATTATCAATATGAGTCTCTAGAAGGACATAGACCAACATGTTAATAACCATGGTGTATCTGGATAGTAGGTGTGATGGATTAATTTTCTGTATCAACTTGGCTAGTCATGGTGTCCAGTTGTTTGGTCAAACATTAATCTAGATTTTTCTATGAAGGAATTTTGTATACGTGATTAACATCTACACTTAGTGGACTTTAAGTAAGGAGGTTACCCTTGATAATGCGGGTGGGCCTCATCCAATCAGTTGAAGGCCTTAAGAGCAAAACCTGAGGCTTCCTGGTGAAGAAGGAATTCTGCCTCAGTACTGCAGCACTCATTCCTGCCTGAGTTTGCGGCCTGCCAGCCTGCCCTACAAATTTCGAACTTACCAGTTCCCACAGTCACATGAGCCAATTCCTGAAAATACATCTCTCAATATATATGTATCCTTGTATCTTATTGGTTCTGTTTCCGTAGAGAACTCTGATCCAGTAGGATCACAGTAATTTTTATTTTCACCTTTTTGTAAAACTCTTTTCTTTTTCTACAACAACTATGTATTTTTTATAGAATAAAGACAGATAAAAAACAAAAAGTGGTGACTGTCAAATTTATTGCAAGGCTCATGATTCGTATTTAAACTTGGGTTCAGTTATTTCTCAAATTTTGAGTTGTATATGTCTTTCCAGAGGCACAGCTATCACATAAAACAAAGGACGCTGTTGACACAGTGTGGATCAAAACCATGAGCACAAGAATGGGTGCCATTTATTAAGTCCCTACTATGTGTCATCTGAGCACTTTAGAAACATGAGCTTATTTCACCTTCTTGAAAATCCTGCAAGGCTGGTAGTAAACTCATTTCACAGATGAGAGAAATGGGGCTTAGAGATGGGAGGTTGCATGAGAAACCTAAGGACCCACAATTAGCAAAAACTTATGGAAGCTCATCTCAGAAGCAAAATGTTAGCCCTTGGAAAACACAAAGCAAGTTGCCAAAACCATATGCCTATTTCTATATTGGTATCTGGGTCTATCTATAGTGTAAAACCACTTTTTAGCATACACACATATATTTATATTTATGTGCAGGGAAAATGATATGGAATTACTCCCTGAGCAGAAGGATGGGGGGAGAATGCTTATGAATGATAATTTAAAACTTTAGCCATCAGAGGCACCTAGTGATTATTCCTACCACCTGGCACCGGCAGCCTGAATTGTTCATTGCAGTGGCAAATCGAGTGAGCTGAGGACACTTGGATTTTGGTGACGTGGCTAACTTCTGGAGCATGCTGAGGATCACACACATCCATTGCTGCCTCCACCTTCCCTGTTTCCATCCCCAGCCCGGTGAGAGAGGCGCCAGTGGTGGTGGTGTCAGGATACTGCTGACCTGCCCGTGGCCCCTACAGGCCTCAGTTTCCCCATGTATAAATGGGGAGCAGGGATTAGCCTACACGGTTACTCTCATGCCCACTACCCAGGGAACAGCTGGAAAAGTGTGGGGCTACCTTTGATTGCCTCAGTGGCTGGACACCAGCCCGGTGAGAGAGGCGCCAGTGGTGGTGGTGTCAGGATACTGCTGACCTGCCCGTGGCTCCTACAGGCCTCAGTTTCCCCATGTATAAATGGGGAGCAGGGATTAGCCTACATGGTTACTCTCATGCCCACTACCCAGGGAACAGCTGGAAAAGTGTGGGGCTACCTTTGATTGCCTCAGTGGCTGGACGCCTCACTGGCACTTGGAGGGCTAGGGCAGGGATGTGCATGTTCTGTACAGGATAGCCCTCTACCCCCAAATGAGGAATTGTCACACCTAAAATGCCACTAGCTCCCTGTGAAGAAATACTGGACAGTCTCCCATCCTGTGGCCTGGGGTGCTCAGAGGGAAGCCCTGTAAGGTCACCCAGAGAAAGATTTAGTGATGCTCATAGAATGTGCCCTACGCTGTGAGGGCAGAGTGGGGAGCAGACATTTAAGCTAAAGATTTATGGCAATGAGGCGGGAAGCCCAAAGCGGTGTGGATGGACCTTCACTTAACCACAAAACTCTGTTAGCCTGATGCTAACTCAGGTCACAGGGCAATGAGATGTTGACCTTGCCCTCTCTCTTTTGACTCCACTAGTTTTTACTGAGTCCCCGCTGATGCCAGGCTCCATGCTGGGTACTCAGGGTCCATTTAATCTTCACATCAAGAATATATGGTAGATGCTGGCTACCTCCATTTCATAGATGAGAAAACAGAGTCAGGGAGGCTTGCTGGCTTCCTTAGTGTCACAGAGCTGTCAAACGACATGTCAAATGTCTCCAAAGCCCATGCTTCTCCCAATAATGATAATACTATCATCACGATTGCATGCCTATATTAATACAATGTTGTTATCATTCTAGTTGCCATGTATTGGTCACATGCTAACTGCCAGGAGCTAGGATGAGCCGTTCACACGCATGGCCTCATTGAACCATTGGGTTCACTCTGGTGGTGTAGGGATCCCCATTTTTACAGAAGAGGACTCTGAATGCTTAGGTTAGAGGTCTGAAACCACCTGTCACGGGTTACCCAACTATCAGAGTCAGAGCTGAGACTGGAACCTAAGTCTGCCTGAGATCTTTCCATGCTAAGGCACTGTGCAAACACTTGATACACCTTATCTAATGGAGCCCTCCCAAACCCTACCAGGAAAAGCTCATTCTTCCCATTATAAAGAAGGGGAAGTACAGGTTCAGAGGGGGGAAGTGTCTTGTCCAAGGCCACGCCGCTAATAAGTAGCAGTGTCTGGAATCCAACCCCAGAATGTATGAACTCCAAGTCCGCACACTCTCCTGGGCTGCTGCTCTTTAAAAACCCAAGCCAAGGCCCTGCCCTAGCATTTTAAAACACTGCAACATTTATCTTCTCTCTTCTGCCCTTCACATTCACAATACTTCTGAACACAGGTCACTCAGAGAGTCAGGCTGTCCCTCTGAGGTCTCTTGACAGTGCAGTCTTGTTCTCTTTAAGTATCCCCAAATGTCCAGTCTTGACCCTGAGTCTCTGGAACGATCTTCAAATTGTTAACCTGCCTCTTCCCACCAGTATCCTATTTAAGGGACCATCCTAAAATCCCCTTGGGTCACAAGCTACAGGCAGTGGTTTGGGGGTGGGGCCAATGGAAGCCCCTTTGGGGCTGGGATAGTCCTGGGTCCACTATAGGGGTTTGAAGCCCACCACTTTTACCCCCTAAGATGGGTCCTTCCCCAAACCACCTCCTACCACCTTGGTGGGGTGTGACACCTTCAACACAGGACTGTGCAGGGGAAGACAAAGTCATGTCACAAGGGGTGAGGGTTGTCTGGGCACATTGGGGGGTGTCTGTCTGTGCACTCATGGGGGCAGCAGGGGCTGACTGTGAGGGCAGTTGTGGGCCTGGCTACACCGAGGGTGCGTTTGGATGGCGGGACATGATACTGAATGTGTGTCTATCGTTGTGCACACAGTATGCATCTGACTGTACATGAAAGGGTGTGAGTGACAGTGTGTGCATCCCGAGTGTGTGTGAGTGACTGTGTGAGTACGAATCCACCTGTTTGGGGTTTGGGCAGGCAGATTCCGAACTCTGAGAATGCAAGTGTGACCTTACTCCATGAGCAGATATGTGTCCCCCTGTCTGGCTGGTCTCATCACAATGGGAGTTTAACTGCAGTCATGTGCGTTTGGCCGTGCGTTTCTGCAAATAACTGTGTAGTTGCATATCAGATCTCTAGAAGGGTGCAGTTGTGCCATGAGGTGTGTGGGTTGGTGGAGACAATACCCCAGGGGCTCTATCCGGGTTGCCTGGCAACCAGTTCACTGAGAGGAGGGCTCCCCCTCTCCTAGCAGCCAACCTCCCACCAGACTGGCTCCATGACACCAGTGGTTCGTCAGCATTTCCTAACAAGCCCTGAACAACCGGCACCTATGTTAGAACAAAAATTGTATTTCCCCAGTGCAAAGGGAAATACACCTTCCAAAGAGAGAGTAACAGGAGGACTGGGTCCTTCTGCTGGAATCCAGCCCAGCTGGAGTCTCTCTCAGGGTGCCAAGAGCACCGGGGACCCTTAAATCTGGTGCCCACAGCCAGGGACACTGTTGTTGTCTGTGCAGGTCATTTGTACCACAGTGGATCTCACATACGAGTCTCTGTACAGGAGCATGTCTGCCTGGGGGCATGTGAGAGCTTCAGTGAGCCCAGGGTGGTCTGTGGGGTCCCCTGGGGCTAGTGGTCACCCTTATATCATCTCACAGACATGGCCATGAGTAATTAAAGGCACAGGGTCCTGTGAGCCCACATGCTCTTCAACTGGGCATCTCTGGCCAAGTGCTCTGCTCTTCTCTCTTCCCCCAAGCTGTGCGCCTATCTCTTGGGCTCAGTCTGCTGACAGGGCCACATTAGCTTGTGTCTCCAGATGGTCTTGAGGGGCCCAGCCCTGACCCAGAGCCCCAGAAGAGGCCGTCCAGTCTGATGCCACACTAGAAGGCCATGGCACTTCCCTGGACCGACAGGATCAGAAGACCAGCGACTAGGAGACTAGTTCTGGTCCCAACTTTGCTTCTCCTCTCTGGAATTCATCAGCTTCACCTCCACACAGCACCCTCCCTTGTCTTTGACCATGGAAAAATTTCCTCTCTTTTCAGAGCCTCAACGTCCTCATCTCTAAAGTGGGGGCATGAGTATTGGGTTGATTATTCAGAGATGGCCCTGCATGAGACTTGTGAGCTGTGGCTACTGAAGAAGGGGCAGTCAGAGGCTTGTCTCCTTGCCAGCTGTCTGTAGGCTGTAAAGGAGGGAGGGATGTGGAATCTCTGCCCTGGCATTTCTCCATGTGATTTCCTCCAGCCTGCCTGGACATCAGGAGGCAGGACTGCAAGGGTGAGAAGAGGAAGGAAGATTTTGTAACCCAGCTCTGCAGATATTGGTCTCCCTTTGACATTTAAGCATCTGCTAATGAGTCCCTGAATCTCTCAGTTTAGAGAGGAAGGCTGAAATGAATGCTCTGAATATCAGATTAGGGTAGGTTTTCAGAGGCCTTAAAGGGCCAGAGATGAATCTGAAGCTACTGCATGTGTCTCTCTTTGGTCCAGGTGTGTGCTGGGGTGCGAATAGGGAGAGTAAGAGTTTGGGAAATCAGTTCCAAGAGCAGTAATATCCTAGATGAAGGGTTTTCTGCAGGCTGGCTTGTTCTGCTTTGGCGAGAAACCCTATGGAATAACAGAGGGCTTCCTAATGTCTGGTGGAAAGGATGGAGAGACTTCTGAGCCAGCAAGGGGATGGTTTAGCTCAACTCCCAGGGATCTAAGGAGCATTTTGGAGGTGATTTCTGTCTGCAGTTGGCTCTCCACCATGCCTTGGTGATCTGGACACCAAGAATATACACGGTGGCCAAGACATTTAATCTCTCCAGTCCTCTCATGTCCTTCATCTATAATATGGGTCACCTGATTCTCCTCTTCTGTGCGTGAAAGGCTCTTTTGTCTCTTATGTCCAAAAATGAAAGGGAAGTTGCCAGTAGACCCCTCAACCTTCCTAACCCTCTCCTGTGGTATAAAGAATTTTGGATTTCCTACAGCAGTGGGAAGATGGCTTCCTTTTTGCAGAAAGCTCTAGTGCCCAGCTAAAAGGGCATTAGTTTTTCATCAGATAGACCCAGGACAACCACTAACTACTAAGCAAACTTACAGTGTGCCCTTGGGCAGGTATCTTCCCTTCACTAAGCCTCAGTTTTCTTCATATGTAAATGGGGATCACCGTATCTATCCTGCACAGTTGGGGTGGAAATCCATGCAATGGCATTTGTAAGTGTCTGAGACCTAACAAGTACTCAGTCGATGTCTCCTCCTGTTCTTTTCTCCATCACTTGTTCATAATACAAGGGCATTAGTTTTTCATCAGATAGACCCAGGACAACCACTAACTACTAAGCAAACTTACAGCGTGCCCTTGGGCAGGTATCTTCCCTTCACTAAGCCTCAGTTTTCTTCATCTGTAAATGGGGATCACTGTATCTATCCTGCACAGTTGGGGTGGAAATCCATGCAATGGCATTTATAAGTGTCTGAGACCTAACAAGTACTCAGTCGATGTCTCCTCCTGTTCTTTTCTCCATCACTTGTTCATAATACATGAAGGGTGGCTAGCTCCTATGCAGTAGACACTCTCAGTTCCCCATTAATATGCCTGCCCCTGGCACTCACCATCTCAGTATAGGCTGATAGTTACCATGACTCTCTTGCCTCAGGGCCTGTCAGGGACAGACTGAACCTGCTAGGGAGTAAATCTCCCCAGGAGCCATCCATAGCTGGTGATGGCTGAGAATTGGAGAATAAATACAACAGCTTCCTGCCCTTCGGGTGGGACACCTCTGGAGCATGTTCTACACCATTTCCCAAAGGGATTAAGCTTCAGTTTTCCTCATTAGTGACCTGTTTTGTAAAGGATTCTGTATTGGCTTCCTTGCTTTTCCTGTTTCACTTCTTCACTCCCTTACAGGTACATCCTGGAATCATCTCCCAAGTCAACCAAGGCTCATATCCTTGTATCTGGGGGAATCCAACTTAAAGCATCTTGGGTCTTTGGGCATTTTTAATTCACAAGCAAAGTCCTGCATGGAGTTTCAGGGCCACTGCTTCACACAGCTCACTCATAGTCTGTGTAAATGGCACTCCCTGGAGGCATGCACTACACAGCCCACAGTAATAGCAGCAACCCTGACTGGCATTTTCTTGATGACCAATCCCTAATTAATAATAACAATTACTTACTATATGTCACTAGTGCTAAGTGTGTTACACATATTATATCTCAATTAACCCTCACAACAACTTATGAGGTAGACATTGCTATTATCCTGTTTTATAAGCAGAGCCCCTGAGACTTAGCAAGATTTGATCACTTTTCCAGGTCACATAGCTAGTGGGGAGCAGAGTAGGGATTTGACCCCAATCTTGTTTGACATCACATCCTAGTTTCTCACCTCTCCACTATTCTGCAGGAGGCCTGCCCAATTCTAACATTGTAACATTCCAGAAATCCCATGCTAGCCACTCGAATTTCCCGTGGGGAGCAGAGTAGGGATTTGACCCCAATCTTGTTTGACATCACATCCTAGTTTCTCACCTTTCCACTATTCTGCAGGAGGCCTGCCTAATTCTAACATTGTAACATTCCAGAAATCCCATGCTAGCCACTCGAATTTCCCGCAAACACTCTCAGGCCCCACAGTAGGGATCTAAGAATTGTGAAAGCCCATGCCCCACATTCTAACAATGTTAGCTCTTCATTGCCAGGCCAGCTGGGATGGTGCATGACCTCAGCAGCTTGGGCTTTTTACCAGCAAGAGGTGAGCAGAACAACTGTTCATCAACTCTTTGCTGGGGGCAGATGGAGAAGAGCCTGGAACCAGCTGCAAGCGTCTCTGAAGTCCTATCATCTCTTTGTTCTGGAGCTTCACAAGAATGAGGTAAATGTCACCAGGCATCAGCTTAGAGGCAGGCGTGGTAGAGTTCTCCCTGGTTTGAAAGAGGCCACCACTCCCCGGGTTATTAGGCCAAGCTCTACTGCATTAAAGATGCTGGCAAGGAGAAAAGGCAGTGAGCTGGAAGCTGTTAACGGCTGCCTAGCTACCTATAATCAGAGAGATTGAATTACACAAAAAGCCTAACTGTCCAAGGAGAATTCAAACCAGCTATTTTTGGACATCTCCAAAGGCTCCTGTAGGCTGCTGGATATTCAAATAGCTTGAATTGGGTGTTTCTCAGAGTGAATTGGGGAGTTTTATTAGGAAGAAGTGGGGGGAGGCATCAAAATTACTCCATAACAGGCACTGTGGAAGGTGCTTTCTAGGCTGTATCTCACTTGTCGGTCACAACAATTGTAAAAGGTTGGAATTGTTCCCATTTTACAGAAGAGGCACCTGGGGCCCAGAGAGAATAAGTGGCTTGGCCAAAGTCAACACAGCAAGTGAGAGAACTACGATAGAAACTATGTCTGCCTGATTGCAAAACCTACATTTTCCCCCAATGTCTTCCTGCTTTCATGAATTTTGCTTAGGGGAGAAAAGCAAACCAATTGTCCCCCACTATGATGCAGATGGAGAAAAATTTTCTAACTATTGTCTCTTTGGCACTGCACAGAAAAGTTCATGAAGTTCTGCATGAATTAGAAAATCCAGGGGTCCCAGACATATATGAGAATCAAGGGGAAGCAGAGGCCTCTAGGACTGGCAAAGAAGGAACTAGACATGGTCCATACAAGGAAATGTGACTTCCCTTGATCATCTGAGGCTTCCCTTAAAAGAAGTGATTAGAGTGGAGTATCAGTGAGCTTAAAGCACAAACATTGCCCCAAAATTCTCCTTCTAACTTTTGAAGACAATAAATTGCCAGAACTAACAACAGTATACAAAATCCACCATGTAAATTGTAAACCATAAGTCAGAGGTCTATTTTTGCAGTGATAGTGCAAACATAATGCCTTTGCCAAAGTAGAAAAAAAGAAAGAAAAAAATGTTGAGGCTTGGGAGAGGCTGGTTTGCAGTCATGGGAGTTTTAGGTTGCACTGAAAGATGGTCAGTACCATGGACAGCCACCCATGGGAACAACATGTGTAGTTCAGCTTAGTTCTAATGAACCTTGCAACCCAAAGCTTGCAAGAATCATTCAGGCAAATGAAATTTCTTGCAACATCTTATAAAGTCATAAAGCTCCCAAATCACCAGCAGGTCTCTCCCCCTGAGAAGAAAGCTACACTTGCTGACACATTTAGCAAACTGCTGTGAAAAATGTAATTTGACCAAAAAGGAAGTCCATTTTTCGGTTCCTTTGTAACAAGGGCAAAGAGTCCACGTGCCGAAGAGTCTGCGTCAAGGCAGAATAGCAGGGTGCCTGCAGACATTTGCTCTGCCAACCTTTTAATGCTCTCACTACTGTAAAAGCACTCCATCACCACAGAAACACATGGGCTGGCTCCCTGTGCAAAGCAGACAGTCCACAAGAGTAGTGCTTGGGAGATTAAAAGCCTCCTTTGGATCTTCCTAATCATTAAGAGTTTTGTGCCACTGCTCAGGAAAACACAATAAGGACACAATGTTAATACCAACTAATGACTCTACAAGTGGAATCTAGTTTCCACCATAACTGTTTCCTGGAGTGTTTGCTCATTTCTCTCTCTGATGTAATATATGCTTCAGTCATGTACCAGTGACTCAGAAGGTATCCCTTTCTGGTTTATTTGTGTATAAATCAGATCCCAGGCATGAGAAGCTGAAAGTGCCACTGAGTCAGAGCAAAGACAGTAGAGATCCTGGACTGCTTAGAGTCAGGAAACAAGGCAGAAGGAGGGATCAGGGGTCAGGGAAGGGAGGAGTTAAGCTGCAGCCAAGGAGATCCCCCAAAAGAGAGGAGATGGGGTCCTGAATCTAATTCAAGATGTTAGAGTGTTTATCATACTGTAATGAGTGAGCTCCCAAACTGGGAGTCAGAGACCTTGGTTCCATCCATGCTCAGTCCCTAAAAGGCACTGTGGCGTTGGAAACAGCATGCCTGCCCATCATTTCCTGAAATTGCCTCTAGGCTTTTGCACGCTCTATTCTCTTTACCTGGATTTCTCTCCCACCCCTTGGGAATTTATCTTGAGTCTGGGTACCCTCCCCTCCTCCACCAGGAGAAATCCTATGTGTCTTTCAAGGCCCTCATCAAATGCGTCTTTCTCTGTGGAGCCTACCCAAGGAATGCTCAATTTAGCCACTTCTTCTCTACAGGACTCAGTTTCCACAAGCATAAAATGG
>NW_007730201.1:70917-72638 GCF_000696425.1 Galeopterus variegatus
CAGAACAACTGTGGTGGACTTGCAGAATCCAGGGCTCCACTCTCAGTAGAAACAAATGTGTTTCCCCTCCTGGACATAATACAAAGACACTTTTCTCAGATGGTGCCAAACATTACTTGGGGGTAATTCTGCCACTACAGAGGTGGGTAAGCTGAGCAGTGCTCAGCATTCCTGCCAGCCTTATTGTAACAGAGTCTAGTGATCTTAGTGTGTTGAGGCTTGTATATTTTAGCTGATTGAAAAGTCCTTGATGGTCCATGAATATTATTATACCAGGTGATCACAACAGTGTGTGTGGGTATGTGTGTGTGTGTGAGAGAGACAGATATGAAGAGAGGATGTCTAGATTATCCAACCAACCTGAACATTAACCATAATGAGGTCTGGCTAATGTCCAGCTAATGACAGACAAAACCCAATTCTTATCTATCTCAGCCTCATGCACTAGGATGTTTCAATGGCAGCAGCTTCCCCTCTAAATTCCTCTGACTTTAAGGCCATCTCTTCAGATGGCCAAAGTGTTACCACCAAAATAACATAAATATTGGTATAAAGGGGATCCGTGGTGAGAATGATAAATCTGCAAACAAATTAAAAACTCATTACACTAACAGCCAAACCAGAAACCTGCTGTGTGGATGATCTCCAGCCTGGATTTCACACACTACCTCTGCCCTCTGAGGCTTTCAGACCTGAACTGAGGTGACTATNGGCAGAGCAAAGCTTGAACAGAGGTTCAAAACTATGAGATTTGGAACACTGAACACATTATCAAGCAAACCAACAATGAATTTTCATAAACAATGAAATTTACATGGCAGAGGCCTTTCTCTGCAAACATACAGGTGTTAACTTTCTGCCAAATTCACCTGTGTGGGCCGGACCGCATTCTGGGTGAGGTTTACTGAGGTCTAAGGACTCATTATTCAAAGTGTGGTCCGTGGACCAGCAGTATGGTATCGCCCAGGAGCTCCTTGGAAATGCAGAATCTCATTGTTCCTGCTGAATCAGAATCTGCATTTTAACACAATCTCCAGGGGATTCTCAGGCACATTCAAATTTGGCAAGCACTGGTCAAAGGGTTAGAGAAAAGGTTGTAGATTTCTGTTCCTGCCTCTGGACCACATGAGAGGGGTAACCTCCAGAAAGGTCAACCCTCCATCAAGCTCATTACCTCTTTTTATAGGTCTGAAGGTCACCTGGAATTAGATTGTGTAACCTCAAGCTGGTTTACTTAAATTTGTTAGGCCTCAGTTTCCACACTGTAAAATGGGAGTAATTAACAATGGTAATTACCTGAAAAGGCTGTAGGGAAGGTAAATGAAACCAGGCCCAAAATTGGCTTAGTACAGTGCCTGGCACACAGCAGATTCTTGACAAACAGTTATTAGCTGTTATTAAACGCTCTTTCCCACTCCCCAGGAGGGAACAATGATGGGACAATGCCCACAAAAGAGGAACAGCTCCCACCTTCTGTTCACCCCCATCTTCCCTTGGTTTGGAAACTGGAGAGTTTTTCCAACAAGACTCAAACCAGAAGCACCGGGAAGCGAGGATGAATTGTCTCTAGGGCAGCATTAAAGGCTCTGGAGTTGGTTTAAATCCTCCACAGCTTATAAGCTGTGTGTGACATTGAGACTCAGTTTCCTCATCTGTAAAGCGGAAATAGGTGAATAATAGCACTTATTCTAATGGTCATTGTGAAGGTCAGATGTGCTATT
>NW_007730201.1:72764-73353 GCF_000696425.1 Galeopterus variegatus
GAGTTTTTCCAACAAGACTCAAACCAGAAGCACCGGGAAGCGAGGATGAATTGTCTCTAGGACAGCATTAAAGGCTCTGGAGTTGGTTTAAATCCTCCACAGCTTATAAGCTGTGTGTGACATTGAGACTCAGTTTCCTCATCTGTAAAACGGAAATAGGTGAATAATAGCACTTATTCTAATGGTCATTGTGAAGGTCAGATGTGCTATTCCATATAAGGTGCTTAGAAAAGGACAAAGTGTTTGCTGTTGTCATTGTCATCGTTATTGCTGCCATCGTCATCATCATGAGAGACAATCTGCTCTGAGAAAATCAGCAAGGACAGACCAAGCTCGGGCTCCAGCTAAATTTGGGAAGAAGGAAGACAGGTGAGAATGAGGGGTGCAGCTGGTCCAGGAGGCAGGGAGAGGAGGGCATGTGGGAACTTCAAAGCAGCTGAGCAAAGGGCTCTGCAAGGGCTGAGGCAGAAGGCGAGGCCAGGGCAGGACTGGGGTGGCCTTAGAGGGATAGGGAGCCATGGGAGGTGCAGGGCAGACGTGCAGGGACGAGACCGCCATGGACTCCTCACGCCAGGGAGCGGCGGGGGCG
>NW_007730201.1:74218-76280 GCF_000696425.1 Galeopterus variegatus
TGCAGCCGGTAGACAGACAGGCGGTTGGCACCGCCGCACACGCTGCCCCGCTCGCCCTTGCACTCCATGTCGCACTCTGCTTCGCTCACGTTTGCCGCCTGGATCTTGTGGCCGCAGTAGCACTCAGCGCCGAACTCCAGCCCGGCATACAGGTAACCCCTGGGGGAGGCTGCTGTCAGGCAGGGCAGCTGCCACCATGGAGACCACGGGGACAGGGAGACTCAACGTGGACACCTGGGGGAGGGGAAGGCTCTGGGAACCAGGGGATGCCAGGGGAAGTGGGGAGTCTGTTGATGGGAGTAGGGGCAACAAGAGAGACCCCAGGAAAGAGGGGACCCATCCAACATGGAGACTTGGTAGCCTAGGGCCATCAAGAGACAGGGAGACCCCAAGGAAATGAGGCGACCTGGGAGTGATGCACAGGGAGACCCTGGAGGGGGAACAGGGGAGACCTTGGGGGGCAGGGAGACTCAAGGAGATCTGGGGAACAGGCATGATCTAAGGGGCAGGAGGATAAGGAGACCCTGAAAGGAGTTAGGGAGGCTGAGGAGTTAGTCTCGGTGGGGGGTGGGGCCAGGAAAGCCAAGAAGGAATACAGGGAGTCCCCCTAGGGGACGGGAGACCCAGGGAGGGAACAGGAACACCACAGGAACCACCCACCTGCCTTCATCTCCACCTGGTGTCCAATGCCCCTTACACACCTACCCACAGAGACACAGCATGCCCATAATCACACTCACTTGTATACACCTCCACACATGGTCACACACACACCCCAGCTCCTGTGGTCCCCCTGCCCCACCCCACTCTCTTGCTCCTTTCTGTCTGGAGACATGAGACATTCATCTCTCCAGAGTCTAGCCACTTTATTCTAGGGCACATCACCCAGGAATGGTGCCTCCATGTCCCTTGAGACGAGCTGGGATGGAGGGAGGGGACACAGGGAGCTTGAGGGGGAGGCAGGGACTCTCTTATCTCTTTGGAAGACAGCAAAACTGAGGTCACATACTCAGCCAAGGAAAAGATTCCTTCCTCTAAAACCAAAAAGCCCAGGCACTGCAAGGTTTCATTATTTTTTCATAGTGATGGAATCCTTTCCTAAAAAGGACTGTTAGTGGACACCTGTTCTGTAAACAGATGTGAAAAAGGCACTGCTTGCTCTGGCTCTGGGGGTGAGAGGTACACAGGGAGGGAAGTGGGACAACCCCTGTGTGGCCCCTTTGTCCTCTGAGGCATTCTCCAGAACCTTGAGGGCTCCTCGGGGAGCAGCCTGCAAAACGCTGGTCACCTGAGGCACAACCAGTGGGAACTGCCAGCTCACCTCTTACCCTGGATTGTGTGGTGCCGGCCAGAGAGGCAGACACACCCAGACGCCTCCACACACCCCGGGCACACACTTGGGGCAGCACGTGGCACTGCCCAATCCATCTGCCCACCCTGGCAGATGCAGCAAGAGCAGCTTAAACAAACTGAGCATCTTGGTGCCCGACCGCCAGCAACATCCTGGGTCTGGGCCAGCCTCTTTCCACCGATGTCTCAGTCTCTCCCTCTCAAGCCCTCCTCCTCAGATGTCCCTGGAAGCCCTCTCTTACAAGGGGACCAACTGATAGATGCAACGCATCTCAAGAAAAGGGCCCATTGGGTGTTATCCATTCCAAAGCAAGAGGCAGTCGGTTCTCAGAGACAGAAAGGACAAAGTGTGAGGGAGAGGAGAACCGAGGTGCAGGGAGATCCACCCAGAAGAGAGGTCAGCAGCTGCGGGGCTGGGGAAAGAACAAACATACCAGGAGATCCCACAGGTGGAGGGGTGTGTGTGTGGTGGTGTTAAAATGTGTTCACAAATTCTTGGATGCTCCTTTCTTTAAGCGTGGAACTTTATTTGCCTCCCGTCGAGTGTGGGCTGAACCTAGTGACTGACTCCAATGAGAAGAAGGTGGGCATGAAACTTCCGAGGCTACATTGTACAACATGTCATCATTCCTTTCTTGCTCTCACCTGAGGATGGTTCACTCTGGGGGAAGACAGCCGCCATGTTGTGAGGACACTCAAGCAGCCCCATGGA
>NW_007730201.1:76615-106451 GCF_000696425.1 Galeopterus variegatus
ATGGTTCACTCTGGGGGAAGACAGCCGCCATGTTGTGAGGACACTCAAGCAGCCCCATGGAAAGGCTCCAAGTGGTCAGGACCCAAGGGCTCCAACCAACAGCCATGCGAGTGGCCCGTCTTGGAACAGGACTCACCAGCCCTCATCAAGCCCTCAGCTGGGATGGTTCACTCTGGGGGAAGACAGCCGCCATGTTGTGAGGACACTCAAGCAGCCCCATGGAGAGGCTCCAAGTGGTCAGGACCCAAGGCCTCCAACCAACAGCCATGCGAGTGGCCCGTCTTGGAACAGGACTCGCCAGCCCTCATCAAGCCCTCAGCTGACTGCAGTCCCTGCAGGTAGGATGACTACAGCCTCATGAGAGACACTGAGGCAGAATCACCTGGCTAATCCCAGTCTCAAATTCCTAATTCCTGACATGCAGAAACCACGAGAGATGATAAATATTTGTTGTTTGAAGATGGTAAATTTTGGGGTAATTTGTTACACAGCAATGGAAAATTAATACAGAAAGGGAAGTGGAAGCAGCCTTGATATCCTCAGGGACACTCATCACTCTTGACTCCAGTCTTCCTGCTGTCACCTTCGCTAGAAGGGCCTTTCAGAAAAGAAAACAGATTCTGCCTTTTGGTGTGGAAACCAGAGCCATGGTGCACCAATGGGGTAGCATCAGTATCATCTGGGAATTTGTTAAAAATGCAAATTCTTGGGCTCCACCCCAAACCTGCTGAAGCAGAAAATGGAGGTAAGGCCCAGAAATCTGTGTTTCAAAAGATGTCAGAGGTTTCTGACACATACTTTCAAGAACCTCTGCCCTAGATGATCTGGTTCCCCCTTGCTCCCCACCTCTTCATCCTATATCCCACTGGTATGGTCTGAATGTTTGTGTCCCCCCAAAATTCATATGTTGAGACATAATCCTCAAGGTTATGCTGTTAAGAGGTGGAGCCTTTGGGAAGCGATAAGGTCTTGAGGGCATGGGATTAGTGCCCTTAACAAAGAGGCTTGAAGGAGCCCTTTTGCCCTTCCACCTTACACTACGAGAGGACCCAGCAAAAAGACGCTATCACTGAAGCAGAACTTGAGCCCTCAGGAGACCCTGAATCTGCTGTCACCTTGATCTTGGACTTCTCAGCTTCCAGAACTATGAGTAATAAATTTCTGTTGTTTATAAATTATCCAGTCTCAGGTATTTTCTTATAACAGCCCAAACGGGCTAAGATACCCACCATCCCTCCTTCAGCCAATTCGGCCATGGTTATGGGCTTTCTGATCCTTAAACATGCCAAACTCACTGCTGCCTCAAGGCCTTCGTCCTGGCCATTCCCCTGCCTGAAACACCCTAACTCTGCTCTTCATGTGATTGGTTCCTTCTTACCTTGCAGGCCTGAGCTCAAAATTGTTTTCCTAGAGAATCTTTCCCTGACCACCCCACCTAATGTTACCCCTTATGCCAGAAACTATCCTGTCACCCCATTTTATTTTCTTATAGCTTTTATCACTTTTGAAGTGATCTTATTTATTTCTTTATCTTGTAAATTGCCTATCTTCTTCTCTAGAATATAATCTCTAAGGAGTGGCCCTATGGGCCTTGTTCACCTCCATAACCTGGGACAATGCCTGGCATATAATAGATGTTTAATACATATTTGTTGAATGAATCTAGACCACTCTCTTGATTAACACCCTCCAGTGGCTCCCCACTGCCCTCAAGGTCAAATTGAGATGCTTCGTTGGCATTCAAGACCTCATGTCGCTGGGTTTCAGCCACCTCTGCAGCTTCCCCTCCTGACATTCCCTTTGTATCCTCTGTGCACTCCCACACTACCTACCTGAGGACCCTGAGTATGTCAGGATGGCTCAGGAGCGCTGGCCTTTGAGCATGATGTTATTTCTTACCTACTGTGACTACCTGGAAAACTCCTATTCATCCTTCAAAACCCGGCTCAAGGTCTCACCTTTGTAACTTTTCCAGAGCCCCCCACATGGAGCCCTCCATTCCTTCCACCTTCGCGACTCCCCTGCACCTTGTACAGCACTCCTGGCCCAACACCTGTCATGCTTTTTGTCTCCAGACCCCGCTTTCCTCATCTGTGGGATGTGGTTCATAAGATTCCTGCCTCGTAGGAATCTTGTGAAGTTAAACAGTTGCTATTCACAGAGTGCTTAGAATACTGCCTGACACAGAGCAAGCACTCAGCAAGCAAGCTGTTGCTCTTCTACTGCCCAAGGCTGTTCGTGCCTCTGTCTCCCCGCCTAGATGGGGAGCCCCCCGAGGGCAGGGCTGGGGCTGACTCAGCTCTGCATCTCCAGCATGTGGGATTGGGTTCAGCACACATGGACAGCCAACAAATACCTGCTGAACTAAATTGAGTTACCTGAGTAGCTCCAACTCATCTTGGCTGTCATCTCCTCTGAGAAGTCTTTCCTGACACCAAGGCAGGCTAGGGGCCTCTTCTGCATTTCCAGCTGTCTGTGATCATTCCATCTCAACCCTTATCTCGCCACATTGCCCTTATCTGTTTATTTGCTTGTCTTTTCTTCTAGGCTGTGAGCTCCATGAGGGCAGGGTCTATGTGGAATCCACATTTATCTCCCCACAGTTTGACAAATAAACGAACAAATCCATACCATAAAGGACTTGCAGTTATTCCCAAGTTGGAGAAGGTCCTGAGATCAGGATTTATATGATGGGCTCCTCTGGCAGCTGACTACACAGGGGACAGTATTTCTTAATCAGGGACAGTTGGAAGGGTCCTTAAGTTTCCACATCAGCCATGTAGCTGAGATTGGTAGAGCTTGTGACTGTCAGAGCCAGCTGGCTATAGTCTGGTGAGGGTGAGTGTATTAGAGGCCTCTTCATGAGCCACCGCAAGGTCAAGGGACCCAGGAGACAAGAGGAGAAGCTCAGCCCCTGGCACCCCCAGGGGTCCTGTCCCTGCTCACCAGTCCTCTGGGGACTCATGCACTCTTGAAAAGTCAATTTCCTGCCCCCAGAGCATGTTCTAATAAAAAACATCATCGTCTTAGATTGGAAAATACTGTCTGAACAGGTGGGTGTTTCTCCCTGGGAGAAAAGTACGGGGTTTTTACACTAAGAAACCATTAAATGCTCTGATACCAGAGCCCCCACCCCACCCTTGGCACGGACATCTCACAAGCCTTGTACTCACAGATTCACATTGCATGCACATACACACCCTATAGTGTGTCTCCAAGTTGTGTCCATTTTCTTACAACCTTGCACACTCTCAACAGTGTTGTGCAGAAACCTGCACATACAAGCACAATTCTAAACCCTTGCACACATATTCACAAAGGTACACACCCTATAGTGTGTCTCCAAGTTGTGTCCATTTTCTTACAACCTTGCACACTCTCAATAGTGTTGTGCAGAAACCTGCACATACAAGCACAATTCTAAACCCTTGCACACATATTCACAAAGACAACTTCACATGCAACCACTATTAGTTAAAGATAATCGTGGATTGGCATTAAGCTCACAAACATAACCAGCTGACCCTGCACACTGCACATTATAGACTCAATCCTGGGCACAATCTCAGACAATTGTATAATCACAAACTCCTACAGCCTAACTCCCAAACAATCCTGCTCATTCATGTGTGCGTGCACACACACACTCACCCTTTCCTTGTGGTCACATGACACACCCTCCCACGGCAAGGCAAAGAATACCACAGGCAGGAGGCTGAGAAGGAAGGGGTCTGAAATGAGTGAGTCTGGGATGCTGGGGCCCTACCGTTCAGCACAGTTGTCCTGGCAACGGAAGACGGTCATCTTTTTGTAGTCAAAAAAGGACACGCCTCGAAGGGCCCGACTCTGGGTGTCATCCAGGTAGCAGCCGATGTACTTGGCTTTGGAGAAAGGAAAAAGTCAGATGTGGCTGGTGACAAAGCTGAAAGGGTTACAGGAGGAAGCTTCACCAGGGTGCCTCTGGCTGCATGGCTTTGTTGACATTTTGGTACCAATTCCTTCCTCTGGGCAGAAACAGGAGAGATTAAAAGTCATGTACCTTGGCAGGACCTAGTTCAATCAGGGCAGTAGAGTTCAGGGGCTGTGGGCCCTGCAGGCCTACAGGAGGAAGGAACCCTTCTGTGGTAAGGGCTGCAGCCAAGCCCTGGGGGTCTTCTGGTGACAATTGGGC
Source organism: Galeopterus variegatus (assembly GCF_000696425.1). Taxonomy (NCBI): domain Eukaryota; kingdom Metazoa; phylum Chordata; class Mammalia; order Dermoptera; family Cynocephalidae; genus Galeopterus; species Galeopterus variegatus. The sequence continues at coordinate 80,787 of NW_007730201.1, forward strand.
ATCCGGAACCCAAGCCAAGCCCATTCCCTAAGTACCAAACAGAACTTCCTATTTCTCCCAGAATGAGACCCATATTAGGACAGCTTTAAAGGGCTTGACATTCTCCAGCCTGTTACCATTCTACAGGCTGCCTCAAGATATTTATTTTTCTTTGGAAAGCACACTGGACTCAGACAGCTCCAGGTCTGGGTCCTCATTTCACTCTGGTTACTCCGTAGCACAGGCCTGCTGAGTGTAGGCCAGTTAACCTCTCAGAGGCCCCTTTTTCATTGTAGTGGAGATAAAAATACCAATCCAGTGAGGTTAAAATGGAATTATCTGTTTAAATCCTTCTGTCCTAGTGTCATATAACAGGCACAAAATTAAGGTGAGTAGAATAAGGAACAAAGCTATGTAAAGTACTTTACAGTTTGCCTCTATTACAGGCCAAGTGAATGCTTCTGTCTAAAGGGAAGTTTTAAAATATGTAAAACAACCATCAATTATAAACCATACACTTAGTTTCCTTAATGTAGTAAACATTTTGCTGTACTTCATGGTAAACAGTAACTCTCATACACAAAGACAGCACTTTACAGTTTATAAGGTCTTTTCCCATATGTTCTTAAAATTAGGACTATGATTGTGATTATTACTTGGACACACACTTCGGTCAGTGCTATCCACATTTTGTCTCATCGAATCTTTACAATGTCTCATTGAATCTATTCCCATTCTACGCAGATGAGGGAACTAAAGCCCAGAGGCTAAGTCACTCGCTGAAGGAAACGCAGCTTGCATGTGTGAAGCTGGAGCTGGACCGAGCAATCTGGCTCCAGAGTCCAGCTTCTGAGCCACTTCTCTCTTGAACTGGGGGATCTTTGCACTGTCCCATGTGAAGAGGAAAGCACTGGTGTTCTCAAACTCTTTTTTAGATGATTGAACAGAGGCCCAGAAAGGTGAAGCGGGCTGCCTGAGACCCACAGCAAATTGGCGGTGAGCAAAGATTTAAATCCCAGTCTTAGGGACCCCCAAACCAGTGCTCTTTATACTATTCCACTTAGAAGTAACTGGACATTGGATCAAGGATCTAGCCAGCCCTCGGAATTAAATGGCCTTCATAGGAATGACTGTGGAAAACACTAAATGCCACTTGCTTGCTTTCCCTGGCTAGGCTGCTGTCTAGTTTAAACTGTGGGCTTCTTTCCCCCCTTCCTTGTGGTCGAGGGCGGGGTCTAGCAGAGGACGATGTCTCATTACCAAGCAATTGTGCCCCTTGATGCTGCCCTGCTAAGTGCAGTATTTGTCAGCCCCGCTGGAGATGTGCCTTGACCTGATCACCTTGGATTTCTTTCATAAGACAGAGGTTATTTGCTAGACTAAGAACAGTCCATCTCTAAAAGAAACATTGCCTCCCAGGAGCAGGCACATCAGACAGTGACAGCTCTGGAGAAGCCCACGTCTTGTCTCTGTGCTTGTTCAACAAGGTGTGCCCCTCCTATCACAGGTGGAATCCCAGCCGTGTGACTTGGGGCAGGGACGCTTTTGCAGCTGAGCTGGGAGAGAGCACTTCATGGGCCATGCCGGTGAGGGCTTCACACTTTTGCTTCAGTAGATCAATAGAGGACTGAGTATCCAAGGATGCATTAGAGGATGGGCAGGAGGAGGAAAAACAGGAAGTTGGAGGGAGGGAGAGAAGGCAGAAAGGGAAGGAGGGAGGACGGGAAGAGGGGAGGGAGGGAGGGGGAGGGAAAGGTTGGTTTATTTTGGCAGCATGAAGTCTTTGTCATCAGACAGCAGATTGTGTGTGTGTGTGTGTGTGTGTGTGTGTGTGTGTGTGTGTGTGTGAGAGAGAGAGAGAGACAAAACCACAATGTATTGAATACCTATTATGCTGTGTGTGTGAGAGAGAGAGAGAGAGAGACAGAGAGAGAGAGAGACAGAGAGAGAGAGAGACAAAACCACAATGTATTGAATACCTATTATACACTGTCTACCTTACTAGGAACTGTGTCTCTTATTTTTTTTTGTTTAATTCAATCTTCACAAGCTTCTTATGAACCATTTTACAGAGGGGGAAACTGATCACAGTAACTCTTACATCTGTCTCTTTTAGAAGTGAATCTTAGTTTAGGCATATGGTATATATTCTGACTGGTAATTACTCAGGTTGTTTCTGTTTTTCCTCTTTTCTAAATGGAACTGGAAGCTATGTTATCTGCCCACGTTCTTACAGCTTGTAAATGTCTCACTTCAAATTTAAACCCAGGTCTGTCTTCCAACCATTTTACACTTGGGGAGGCTTCACTTCCTTTTGGCCCCCAGGCTTCAGGATCATAAAGAGCTGCACCAAGATCTGCAGAAGAGTGCTATGGTTTGAATGTCTCCTCCAAAACTCATGTTGAAGCTTAATCCCCATTGTGGCAGTATTGAGAAGTGGGGCCTTTAGGGGGTGATTGAATAGCGAGGGCTCTGCCCTCATGAATGAATTAATCTATACATGGATTAATGGACTAATGGGTTATCATGGGAGTGGTCTGGTGGCTTTATAAGGAGAGGAAGAAGCACATGAGGACGCTCTTGCCCTCTACCATGCGATGCCCTGCACCCCCTCAGGACTCTGCAGAGAGTCTCCACCAGGAAGAAGGCCCTGACCAGCTGTGCCCCCTTGACCTTGGAATTCCCAGCCTCTAAAAGTGTAAGAAATAAATTTCATTTCTTTATAAATTATCCAGTTTCATGTATTCTGTTATAAGCAGGAGAAAATAGACTAAGACGAGGAGGAATGCTCATGCCCCAGATATGCTGGGCTTGGAGTTGGATGTAATATGACTTTGGGTGGTCTCACCTTAGGGAGAGGGAAGGTGCATTTGGCTACATTTGGGGCAGTGGGTCATGTTAGATAAGGATTTCATAATCAAATTAGTGGTAGTAAAGCTGTACATGTGCATGTCTATATGCATGCCCACTGTGGAGTGAAGGGGTGGACTGTAGTAGGCAGTGTTTCTGCCTTCAAAGCATCCCCTCTTCCTGTTTCTCTATTACCAGACCTCAGCTGCCCTGAACAAAGGCAGAGCCAATTATACAAAAGTACTTCAAGAAGTTCATGAAAAAATAGAATTAAAATATAACACAAATCTTTCCATGAACTTTTTGAAGTACCATTGTGTTACCCATCCCACCAGCCAGTGATTGCTTCAAGGAAGAACACTTGACCTATTTGTTGAATACTTATAAGTTAAAGCTGAGAGAAAGAAATCTTCCTCTCCTGGGATATGAGGTTGGCATTCTGTAAGCAAGAGCTACCAACAACCACAATTCCTGGCACCAATGTCAGTCTATGCAGCAGAACAAACAAGCTAAGGCAGAGACAAGCAGAGGTGAGAGTTAAAGAGAAAAAAGGCCACAAATCATTTGCTTAAAAATCCAGTCCAGCAGAGTCCCTTCTGTAGTTTGGGGGCATTGCACAATGCATTTTCTTCTTTAGCTTAAGCTAGTTGGAGTTGGGTTTTTGTCCCTTGCCACCAGCGGGGCACTGACTGATACTCAAGGCTTAGTAATTTGCCTGAGTGCACCCAGACTTACTAGGGTCTCAGACCGAATCCAAGCCCAGGCCTGTCTATTTCAAAGCTCCCCCTCCTATGTACTACTCCGAATCCAGTCTTGGGTGGAGGTATGTCCATCCTCCCCAGATAGACCTGCCCAGGAGAAGGATGACAGTATGAGGGTCCTCTGGGAGAAGAGCTGGCATTTGACCACAGTCCTTCCCCAAAGCCTGGGCTATTATATGCTGTGCTACCCCCACCCCCACCCTCCCACCAAGCCAGGCATCAGGCTGAGACACCCCAAACGACAGGTGCTCAAAGACTTGTTGAATGAACAGATGATCCTCCGTTTCCTTGTCTGTCAGTGGGACGGAGAGGAAGACCCACGGTCCTTCATTAATGCTTTGGAGAACATGGGTGCGTTGCACATCGTGTCCTGATGAATGGGCTGAGCTCCAGGCCAGGATATGAATATGGAGTCAGTTTTCTCTCTGTCCTGGGCAAGATCTGGTGACCCCCTTTCACACTGACTGTCAGTGCAGGCTGCGACCAACACAACTATCGTCCCTGTCGTAAGAGTTTTATCACAAGCTGAGTTCATGAGTGTGGTTACTGCCAGCCCTCTAGCATCCTCTTCTGCCATTTTCCCAGGGTCCCACCTTTAAATCCTGCTGTGGTGGCAGAATCTCTCAGAGACAAGGGGGAGGTCAGGTATGTAAAACAGGGACAAAATCACAGGCCACTTGGGGGTGGATTATCACACAATTTGTCAGCTCACCTCTGCAGAGATCCAAATACTGCTGAAATGGCAAAGTCACCCCGGCTGACTTTGGGAGATTTATCTCAAGCACAGAAACCAGCATCTGAAAAGAACCCTCCTGGTGTTTTTTTTTTTTTTTTTCCTTTCCTTTCCTTTTTTCTTTTGCTCCAATTAATCTTTTCATGAAATTTTGCTCTCTCTGATAGAGGTAATTTGTTAAAAGGGTGGCTAGACAAGAACTAATTTGCATGCTTCTTGTGCATTGTTCATGAATAGATTAACAAACAGAAGCCTCACACTGTACCAGAGTCAACCAGATCTGGGTTTGAATCCTGAGAATGACTCTGAAGTAGCCTTGAAACATTACTCAAGCTCTAGGAGGTACAGTCTCCCATTTGAAAAGTGGGAACAACAGCCCTAGCAGTGGTGTTATGAGTTGAATTGCGAACCCCACCCCCCAAAAAAGATACGTTGAAGTCCTAACCCCCAGTACCTCAGTGTGTGGCCTTATTTGGAAATAGGGTAAGTGCAGATGAAATTAAATTATGAGGTCAAACTGACGTAGGGTGGGTCTCAATCCAATGTGACTGGTGTCCCTATAAGAAGATGGCCATGTGAAGACACAGAGACATAGAAGAATGCTATGTGAGAAGGACGCACAGACTGCAGCAGTACAGATGCAGGCCAAGGGATGCCAAGGATTGACAGTGACACCAGAAGTTGGGAGAAAGGCATGAAACAGATTCTCCCAACGAGCGTTTGAAAGTGCACAACTCTGCCAACACCTTGAGTTTGGGCTTCTGGCCTCCAGAACTGTGACAGAATAGATATCTGTTGTTTTAAGCCACCCAGTTTGTGGTACTTTGTAATGGCAGCTGTAGGAAACTAATGCAAAGAGTATTGTCAAGACTGAAATAAGTAAGATCAGTCTATGCATTGAGCCTAGCACTGGGGAGAAAGGCATGAAACAGATTCTCCCAACGAGCGTTTGAAAGTGCACAACTCTGCCAACACTTTGAGTTTGGGCTTCTGGCCTCCAGAACTGTGACAGAATAGATAACTGTTGTTTTAAGCCGCCCAGTTTGTGGTACTTTGTCATGGCAGCTGTAGGAAACTAATGCAAAGAGTATTGTCAAGACTGAAATAAGTAAGATCAGTCTATGCATTGAGCCTAGCACTGGATAGAGACTCAAGAAAGTTACTCTTATGCTGGGGATTCTCTGCACCCTGGAAGGTGGTCCCTCAACATGACCTCTCTAGTACTGTCTGAGTTTCCTTGTGCAGGAGATGGAAATTCCTGCTCACATCTAGGTACCCCTGGGGCAGAAGGGACACACCATTCACTTTGGTCAATGCCTATGGATCCCACACACTCAGCTTAACCATCTCCTCCCCCAGGAAGCTGGTTCTGATACACACCAATGACTGGATGGGGTCTCTTCCTTGGGGTCCTAGAGCCTCAGGCCATCACTTTTCTAAATAGTTTTCCTATCCATTATTTTTTCAAAATGGAAATAATTTTGACTCACTGTGGAAGCACTGTTAATAAGATGAAGAAGTGTTTTAATGGGAAAAAGCACAATACAATACATACAAAATATATGCCTTGGAAATGCACACATAAAGGAAAAAGACAGGAAGATAATACACCAACAGTGACTGTCATTGGGTGGTGGGATTCTGCACCATTTTTATTTCCATCTTTTTTTTTTTGGTGTGTTTTAATTTTTCTACAATCAACAGTGACTGTCATTGGGTGGTGGGATTCTGCACCATTTTTATTTCCATCTTTTTTTTTTGGTGTGTTTTAATTTTTCTACAATGAGCATGTGTGACTTTGATAATGGGGAACAAAGTTATTTTTTGAAAATATAATTTATCCTTTTAGCTGCCTATCTTCCTCCAAGGTGCTGTGAATAGCTCTTAGAGGGAAAAACTGTGCTTGAATCATTTCTGTGTCTGCACCTCCCAGCACAGAGCTGGGCACATAGGAGGCATGTAAAAAATATAAGATGAATGAATGAACAAGTGGAGTTGGTATTGTATATTTTAAGAAAGATAGTATAGTTCATTGGTTAAGAATAAGGGCTTTGGACACAGACAGAATTGGGTTGAAGTCTGCTTTGCCTCTTAGCAGCTGTGTGACATTGGGCAAGTAACTTAACCTCTCTGAGCCTCTGTTTCTTCATCTATGAAATGAGGCTCAATAATTTCTATGTGATGTGAGGCTGAAAGGAGAGCACAGACGCACAGTCCCTGACATAGAGCAGACCCCCAATAACCTGCAGCCACTGAACCTTCAGCTAGAGGAGATGGGGAGTGGGTGCCCCTGCTTTCCCCTCCAAACATACACATTAAATCTCCCCATATCCTCCTTCACAGCCAGGCCAAGCCCTTCTGTAATCCAAGGGAGACAGAAACAGCACAGGCTTTGAAGTCAAACTGGGTTTGGTTCCTGGCTCTGCCCCAGACTAATTGTGTGGTCTTAGGCAAGTCACATTACCTCTGTGCACTTCTGTTTTTTTCTGCAAAATTACAGTATTAATAATAATAGCTGGCACATTTTAAATACTTGTGGCATGCCAAACTCTGTGCAAGCACTTTCTGTATACTGAGAAGTGAGGTGGTGTAGCAATTAAGATTCAGGTGTAAGACTCAAACCACCTGGGTCCAAATACTGGTTTACTCCCTCCCTCCAGCTGGGTAACCTTGGGCAACTGACTTAACCTCTCTGTGCCTGAGTTCCCTCCCTATAAGATGGAGTTAGTAACAGTGTCTACCTCACTGGATTGCTATGAGCATTATGTGATGTAGCAGATGTAAAGTGCATAGAACAGTGCCCAGCACTTAGAGAGGACACAACTGATTTACATTATGTAGTCATCACCGCAGCTATCTGGTGTTAAGTACTTTTCTTTTCCAGGAGAAAACTGCATCTCAGAGAGGTGAAGTGGCCTGCTCAAGGCTGCACAGCCAGCAAGTTGCAGAACTGGGATTTGTACTCTGATTTGGTTGCTCAAAGTACAGGTTCTCACACGGCTGTGTGAGGTATAGGACTTAGCGAGGTGACTAGCACATTGTAGGTATCAGTTGTGCCCAGGAATGCAGACTTCCTGCCCAGCCTCAGTCCAGCCTGGGTGCAACTCCTCTCATCTCCCTTGTGGTCCTTGATGGGCTGCGAATCCTCTACAGCTCAAGACCCACACCACTGCATCAAGCAGAGCCCTCACCAGCTTTGGAGAAAACCAAATGAGTGGAGTGTCAGGTCAGAGAAGTGTCTCATCTTTATTAGCATTAATCTAATATGTTGTCTTTCCTCGCTCAACTACGAATAAGTTAATCAAGGACAGGCTGGATTTGTGTTTTCTTAATAACACCATCTGATTCCAAATGCTGCCTGCTGAGAGCTCCAGGCTCAGGGCTACTTTCTTATTTTCTCTTCCTTTTCTCTTTGCATTTTATAAAATATATAAGATTGCTGGGCTGGGGGTGGGGGGTAATTAGCATGGTATAGAAGAAGGCTCATAACCTTTGGAATTAAACAGACCTTGTTTTAAAGCTCAGTTCCTCCACTAGTTACCTGTGTAACCCAGGGTAAGTGATTTCTCTCTGAGTCTCAGTTTTACCATCTGTGAAAGGGGATAACAATATTCTCTAACTTATTGAGTTGTGACAATTAAATAAGGCAATGAAACACTTATAGCATGATCTAGCCCATAATGATCATTCAATAGATATTAGCTATTATTCCTGCTAGTAATAATGACAGCAACTATTGCAACCTATTATTATGAGCCAGAAGATGTGATAAGCATTCTACATCTATCATTTTATTCAGACAATATATGAAAAGCAAATAGAACAGTGGCTGGCATAAAGTAGGTGCTCAAGAAATGGTAATCTTTGTCATTAGTAGTAGTGGTGGCAGAATTTCATCCTCACAATAAATGAGGAATATGGTGCTGCTGTAACATGAGAGGTCTTCAGAATGTTCATGGAGAGATTTTTTATTAACTCTTAATTCTGTTTTTCCACGAACTTTTTGAAGTAACCTCATATGTATCAACTCTGCCACGAGGGATTCATATTCTATCAGGGGACCTGGGTGAGCACAGGCAATTACCATTCATATAAGGTAGCATAAAGGAGGAGCATTTGATCAAGCCTGAAGCGGGGTCAGGGACAATTTCCTGGAGGTGAGCAAAGCTGAGAGTTGGAGGAAGAGTAGAGCTGCGGAGGTACTGCAGGCAGAGGGATAATCATTCATTTATTCATCCATTCAACAAGTCGGTATTGAACACCATCTTTGTGCCAGGCGCTGCCCCAGGTTCTGATGGAACACAGACCAACAGGACATGCAACAACCCTGTCCTCCAGGAGCCGACAGTCTAGTAGAGGAGGCAGACTATAAACAAAGAAGCGAACACATAAACAAGATGCTTTGAGATGGTGGTAAGTGCTGTGACAAAAATACATCCGGGGAATGTGGTCGTGACTGCGTGGGAAGTGGGGCCACTGGAGTTAGAAATCTATGGGAAGGCAGGGTTTGACTAGAGACTAAAAGGAAAGGAAGAAGGGAGCCATGCAAAGATCCGGGAGAACAGCATCTCGGGTGGGAGAGACTATGTATACAGAGAGCCTGAGGCAGGAACGGGCTTGGTGTGTTCAATGAACAGCAAAAGGACAGCGGGGTTGAGTGTGGTGAGGGAGTAGGGAATGTTACAAGGTGAGGATGGAGAGGTGGGTCACGGCAGGGAGTCTGGAATTTGTCCCGAGTGTGATGGCAGCATATCCGGAGGTGCAGGCATGTGAAAACGCTGGGGCTTTCAAAGGACCAGATGGAGTTTGGAGTGGCTGGGGTGAGAGGCAGCTTCGTGAGTGGAGAAGTTCGAGAAAAAAGACACATCTTAAGTTTTTCATCAGTGCAGTACCTCACGCCTCACCTGTGCCTACAACATGGGCTCCCTTCCCCAGGTAGATGCCACGAGCATTTCCCAAACAGCTCTAAGAACCTACTCAGTACTATGCATTGTGCTAGGTGCTTTCATAACTGTTGTCTCATTGAAATCTCAGGAGCAGGCTGGAAGGAAAGAATTGTTATCCCCATTTTACAGATTTCAAAACTGAGGTGTGAGAAGCCACTTGCATGGGCCACAGGGCTGGAATATGAATCCAAGTTCTCTGATCTGTCCTGCCACCTCCCGCCTTTTCCTTCACCTTCCTATGAACATTGGGTTCTTGAAGAAGCAGAAGTCTAGGAAATCCTGAGGGTGGGAAGGTAGGTTCTTCTGAATGGTTCCTGAGCCAGGTGCAGGCTGGGATTGACAGGGGGATGTGCTCCAGGATGAGTCCCCTCCATCATCCCCACTTTTCCCATGGTGGGAGAACGGGTTTTCTGTGAGTTGAATCACAATGTAAGTATGTATAACATGTGGCAGGGAACACAAAGGCTATCGAGGTTTTCCCTCTGCCTTGATTGGCAGTTTATTCTCCCAAACCATCTGGCCCAGATTCCTGAAATGTCCATTCGTGTTAATCACATTAATTGCAGGGGTTGCGGGTTCCTCCCCAGCATGCTGGTCAGATGGGTGGGTGCCAATGGACTGTGGGAGACAGTCATAGGGCCAAGCATTCGGGCCAGATGGATCTGATTTAAACTCCACTGCTGTCACTGACCTGCTGTGTGGCCTTGAGCAAGTGTCCTCCCTTCCTTAAGCCTCAGTTTTCACTCCTGTTAATTGGGCATAGGATCATAGAGGCCTTGTCCAAACCCATGAGGTGTAGTAAAAATAAAATAAGGTAATGTACTCACAAAGAAGAGCCCTATTTGACTGTGAAAGGCTGAGAAATGTAACGGAATATGACCAGGGCAATAGCGTCCCCTCGGAACCATCACTGAGGGACCCAGCATGGTGGACTGAGAGATAGTTTGGTGGAACAGAAGCTCTGAAACTTAGTGGTTATGTAATCTTGGGCTCTCGGTGCCTCAGTTTCCTCCTCTTTAAAATGGAATTGTGGTCATATTTCAATACATGTAAAGTGCTTAGAACAGCACCTGGTCCACAGCAAGTACTCAATAAATGCTAAATGCTGGCTCTTTTTATTCTCATGGGTAATTAACAAGAACTGAAAAAGGCTACAGGGGAAGGTCAGACTTTGAGCTTTAATAGATGCGGGATTCAAATCCAAACTTGCCTTTGTAAAAGCTGTGTGACCTTGGGCAAGTTACTTAATCTCTCTGAGCTTCAATTTTCTCCTCTTTGGAATGGAGATGATAATGAAACCTGCTACACATGTATAGCTATGACTGCGTGACAGCTGGTCCCTACTACACTCTGGAAACTGCGGGCTGCCATTCAGTTATGACCCTTCCCCTCCCTGCTCCTCAGCCCGCTCCATGTTCAGATGTTCCCTGCTCTTACCTCTCTCCTCCTCCTTCTCCCGGACGACCCTCCCTTTGAGGGCTCGGCTCCAGGCTCCACCGTAGTCGCCCGGCTTGGCTCTCTCGCCATCCTTGCCCTTGAACCAGGGTCCGTACCTGCGGGCAATGCTTGAGGCTTCGCCCGTGTCCCGGAAGCCTCTGCCCAGATGCAAGTCGCCCAAGAAGGGCAGCTCGGCGCCCTCGGCAGGGCCCCCTGCAGCGGGGTTGGCCTGGTTCTGGGAGACGGCGGGCTGGCCCACGAAGCCAGAGTGAAGGAAGACGAGGCTCCCGGCCGTCAGGTAGAGTGCCAGGAAGGTAAAGAAGCGCACAGGTTTCCGGCGGAAGTACCGCTGGAATTTGAACCAGAGCTTGGCCATAGTGGGATCATTCCGGACTGGCTCTCTGGAGCTTGGCAGGGAGCTCAGGAGGAGATGCAGGGGGTCTGGTTTCTCAAGCTGCCCTTAGGGATGGAACTCCTGGGGGTCCTCAGTCCTATTCCCTCTGCAAAGGTGAGTGCCAAGTCCAGAGGGGAAGGGGCAGTTCAGTGCTTGGCTGAGGCCAAGAGAAAGGAGGACTGAGCTTAACAGCCTTTCCAAAGTCAAAGGCAGCTTCTCTGGTCCAAGAAAGGGAATTTGAGGCTCAGGACACCCAGGAGTTGGTCCCATTTTCCTACATCTTGTTCTTCACTTCAGAGAGTTCCTGAAGAACCTTGGAAATGGCAATTGGAGGAGGATTCTGATGATCGCCAGAAGCTGCAGCTCACTTCGCTCCCTTTCTCAGCTCCTCAGGCCCATCAGAAATGGACTATTTCACTGGGGGCCTTGTTTCTGGCATCTTCCTCATCTGGGGACCAAGCTGGGCATGCCTGCCTCGTGGGGACAGATGCTGGCGGGCCTCCATCTGGTCACGCCTCAGATCTCAGGGCTGCCACCTGCAAAACAGCACAGACACAGGCGTTAGAAGCCCCTTTGGTGCAGCGCAGAACTCAGAGTGTCCTTGAGCGTCCTCTAGGCGGATGCAGAGGCCCAGAGAGGGGAGGAACCCACCGATGGCACAAAGCACTTTAGGGTCAGTGCTGGATAGAAGTCCAGGCCCAAGCCTTCTAGAACACTGCCGTTTCCTTTAAACCAAACTGGGAATTTGGGGGCTTGCATCCTACTGGGCCCTAGTTTTGGGACAAACTTCATCTTGGACAAGCAGAGGTTCTTATAGGCTGGCGGTATACTTTGCCTCAAACTTCCTATGTTTGCCAAATATACACTGACTAGTGGGTTACCTTAAGTCCAAAAAGTACTTCCTAGTTCTGAACTACCTGCTGGACCTGGCTGTTACTGAACCAGACCAAATTTCTTTCTTTCTTTCTTTTTTTTTCCTTTTTGTCGTGTCCGGTAACGGATCGCAACCCTCGGTGTTGCGCCCGCACCTCGCTCAGCCAGTGAGCGGGAACCGGTCTGTATGTGGGATCCGAACCCTCGGCGGGAGCACCGCCGCACTCCCAAGCGGCGCACTGTAGCAGTGCGCCACCGGGCCGGCCCAAGACCAAATTTCTTTATTTAGTTTTCCCTGAGAAATGTTTAGTGAGACGTAGTATATCTCACTATGTACCAGGTGCTGTCCTAGGTGCTGGAGATAAAGCTGTGAACCGGAGAGACAAAATCCTTACCTCACATTCTAGTGGGAGAAATCAAATCCATAGCCCCTTTCCTCTATCCGAGGAAGGAAAGTAGGATTACTCAGCAACACATCCATTCATTCAGTATTTACTGAGTGCCTAGTGTGCGTCCAGCTTTGTGCCAAGCCCCCTGCATGTATTTATTCTTCCCAGCATTCCTGTGAAGGGTAACTATTTTCCCATATTACAGATGAGAAAACTGAGGCCACACAGTTGGTGAGTAGCAGAGCTGGGATTCGAATCCAGGACTGTCCAAATCCAAAACCATAGTTCTTTTTTTTTTTCTCTCTTTTTGTCTTTTTTCGTGACCAGCAACGGATCGCAATCCTCAGTGTCGCCCCCGTACCGGACCGGGACCAGCAACGGGATCGCAGCCCTCGGTGTTGCTCCCGCACCTCGCTCAGCCAGTGAGCGGCTGGTCTGTACGTGGGATCCGAACCCTCGGCGGGAGTGTCGCCACGCTCCCAAGCGGCGCACTGTAGCAGTGTGCCACCGGGCCGGCCCCAAAACCATAGTTCTTAAACATTGTTTTCAGCCAGTGAGCGGCTGGTCTGTACGTGGGATCCGAACCCTCAGCGGGAGTGTCGCCACGCTCCCAAGTGGCGCACTGTAGCAGTGTGCCACCGGGCCGGCCCCAAAACCATAGTTCTTAAACATTGTTTTCTTGACTCTGCCCTTTTCCTACATGGCCTGGACATCACTTGAACACTCAGAGACAGCCCCAAAAGCAGCAGCCCATCTCCACTGCTTCTGAATGACTGGCAGCGGCTCACCCTTTGTCAGGGTCTCTCTGAGTATGGTCTGAGCAGTATCTGATTTGGAATCACTGGGAGTGTGGTAAATGTGAAAATTCCTGAGGCAAAAATCTGTAGGTGTAACAAGGTGCCCTCAGATGATAGAAATAAGCACAAAGGGTTGAGAACCACTGCTTTATAAGAATAATACGTTCAGGATCATAAGCCAGGAGGAAAAATAGAATGTAAATTAGAAAATAAAAAGCAAACTCCATTCGGGCAATGCTATGTCATATTACCACCAGCAGGGGGCCCGGCGACAATCTTAGCCAGTGCATGGGACTCTATTTTCAGCCATGGAAGATCTGAATTGCAACAGCCCCTCCTAATCCAGATAGTGGCATGGGAGTTTAACTATGGTTCGAGGTAGAGTCTGCCATCCTATTCATTCTGGAACTAAGTACCGAGCACCTACTATGCACCAGTCACCCTCCTAGGCACTTGGAATGGACAAGTGAATAAAACAGACAAAAATCCATACTCTTTTGGTGTCAAACTATGCATCCATCCATCTATCTGTCATCATCCATCAGTCTCCCTACCTATCTGTTCATTAAGTCCTCCATCCATCCATCCACTATTGGTATATTCATCCATCCATCCATCCATCTATCCGGCTGAACTGTAGCAGACCATCCATCCATCCAATTCTCCACTCATCCAGTCATCCTTCCATTCTCCCATTCATTTAAAAATATGCTGATTGCCTACTATGTCTGTGCCTGAGATGCAGGAAATAAATAATTCAGAGTCCCTGCATTCAGAGAATTCAGTGTTGCCTGATAGAGAAAGCAATCTAAACAATTGCTATACTAAATTGACAATGATAAAACAATAGTAGATGTATGTACAGGATATAGAACAGCAATTAATATTAGCAGTTAATGTTTATTGAGTACTTATTATTTGCCAGACTGCTCTACACACATAAAAACTCTGATTTAATTCTCATAACAATTCTATCAGGAAGATCCATATCTATTTTTACAGAGAAGGGGAATGAGTATCAGAAAGATTAAGTAACTTATCTGGGGTCACACAGCTGGTAAGTGGAAGCTAGGTTGTACACCCAGGACCACCTGACTTCAATGCCTGTGTTCTTAACCACGAGTCTGTTCTGGTCTTGTATCTCTACGAAGATCAGTTGACAACTTCAGATGTATGCCCAGAAAAGAGCCCTTACACATAAGCTCCCAGACTTCGGCTTAAAATATCAGTGGGTCTTTGGGCACTGGGGTGAGAAGCCCAGGAAGGTGGGAGCCTGGGGAAGTGATGATCTGTAACTGCCTGGGGGGATTATAGAGGACTTCCCCAGAGAGGACTCTTTGGGTTGGCAGGTCTTTCAAACAGAGTCAAAGGTCTTAGAAAAGGAGTCAAATGTCTCTGGTGAAAGAACAACAGGAAGACAGTCCAGGAAGGAGGAACAGCACACACAAGAGCACATCATTGGGTTGGAGGGAGCAAAGGAGCTTGGGCATGGTGGGGACGCAGCTAAGCCGTGGGCAGGAACTGGACCACTGAATGCCAAGCTCAGGATCTGGACTGTGTTCTAACAATGTGTATGGGAATCCACTGACATTTCACGGTCACATGGACACTTTACAAAGACCAGTCTGTTATCAGCCTCCAGGCAGTGGGCGGTGCTGCATGGCATTCCTTATAGATCACACATGTGCCAGCTGTTTCTGCAGCTGGGCCAGGATGAGAAAAAGCCAGCTGCCCCCAGGGGATGGGCAGCAGGACACCAGTCCTTGTGGAGGCGTTCAGGCACGAACATGGGCTCTGGAGGCAAAGTGACCTGAGCTCAATCCACCTCTTCTGCCCATCAGCTACATAACTGAGGCAAGACACCTCTTCTCACCTGTAAAGTGAGCCTACTAAGAATCTTGACTCCCTCCCCCCACAAAATATACTGCTGGGAGGACTGAATTTAAAAATTTGGGAAGAATGTCTGGCACATAGGAGATGCTCAAGAAAAGCCCTCCCACCCCCTGCCCCTCTCACGGGCACATATGAGCAGACTTTAAAGCCATTCACCACATCAGCACATTTGCTGCCGTGGAGACAGCAAAGATTTCGGCTGTTACGTTCCCTGTGGCTTTTTGCTTCTGAGGATATTTCTGAGTCTAGTCCTTTTTTTGTTGTTTCTTCCTTGTTCTTTGATATTTCAACACATCTTTCCTCTAAGTGGGTGCCAAATGGGCTTTAAGAGGATAATGAGCTCATTAGAAGCTGGCAGGGAACAGAAAGAGACAGAGGCATTGGTGGTGTGGGAAATGAAGGGGACCTTCTTGGGGGGCTGGGGGGAGTGTGTGGAGAGGGCTGTATCCTTCCCCCACTTTCAGAGCTCCCTTTCCTCTGGGGGTGGGGTGGGGTGGGGTGGGGCCCATTCACCCTCAGTAAAAGGTGACTCAGAAACACACTATTGATTTCTTTCCTCCTCTGTCTCACTTCTTCGCTTCTGCCAGTGCTAGGAGATGGTGGGGGGCTCATTTGGAGGAAGAACACTCTGGAATCTGAGCCCCATGCAGGAGGGACAGTGTCTTCAGTGTCGCTACTTTATCCCCAGCATCTGGCACATATTAGGCCCCCAAGAAACTGATGTAGGAAAGAGGTGAAAAGAGTCAGGGGACTGGCCTCCCCACAGGTATTAAACCTACAACCATAGCTCTGTGCCATGTGCCAAGTCAGGAGCCAGCCTCAGATAACTGTAAACTCAGTGCACTGGGGAGAGAGTGTCTGTGTTACTCAGTTCTGGGTGGTTCTGGGACTCAGGGGACCCTGCTGAGCCACAGTCCCATGTTCTCAAAGGAATCTCGAAGACTCTTCTGCCTCCTGTATTCATTAGCCATCTCTGCCTTGTCTCTCTCCTGCTCTGTCTCTCCAAGTCTCTCTCTATCCCTCTTTGCCTCTTTTACTCTCTCTCTCTCTCTCTCTCTCTCTCCCCAGATAGAAATTCCACCCTGGAGGGAACAGGGAAATGCAGCTATCTGCCATTCACTGAACACCTATTATATGCTGGACACTGTGGTTAAAGGTTTTACAAACACATTCTTGCATACTTCTCCCTTCCAGCAACCTGTGAGGCCTGATGGTTCTTACCAATCCATAGACTGTGTGGCTGCAGCTCCGGGTGGGGGGCACCTGTTGGACCTCGTCTCCATGTGCTCATGACATGTTGGGGATGATAATTGCATGACCATCCTCTCCTGTCACTGACAGGTGCCTTTGCCTCTCTGAGCTGCTGTTTTCTCTCTATAAAGTGAGTCAACCACAGAGTGTCCCTCCCAGGGTCATGGGGAAGGATTCAATGAGACAATCCACAGGGTGGAGTTGACTCTCCCTAAGAGCTACATATCGTGGCGTCATCCCTCTTCATTTTACATGAGACTCCTCAAGCCTCAGTTTCCCCATCTGTTGAATGTGGCAGATGACACCTACCCTCCCTCCTCCCCCACGGTCAGCGTGAGTTTCCACAGGGATGAGGATGAGAGGCCCCTTTGGTGGGAGTGGTGGTGTCTGCTTACTGCAGTTCGTGTTTCCAGCAGGAGCCTTGAAGTGTTTAAACACAGCCTATTTTTAGCACCAGCATGAACCTCTGGTGTTGAGCTGCCAAGAAAGAGATGGGTGGAGTAGAGATGCCCTGCAGGAAGGGAAAAGAAGAGGCACAGCCTGCCCTACGGCTGCCTCCCCTAGGAAGGCGTGAAAGGATGCCTCCCCCTCCCAGATCGGGGGTGGGGGGAGGTCGGGATGGAAGTCCCTGAGGCAGGAAGGAAGCTGGCCCTTCCTCCACAGCCCCCAGAACCTGACATGGGGGGCAGAGGCAGGCTGGGGGAACTGGGCAGGTCCAGGGACCAGCTGACCACCCAAGCTTGCCAAGAGGTAGCCGCTAAGAAACCAGCTTTGTGAAGGTTTGGTTTCTTCGTAGTTCTGGGTAGGAGACCCATCTGTGGAATATGCAAAAATTCAGGGAGTCCAGGCCAGAGGCAAAATTTTAGTCTTGACCTAATAATGAAAATATCAGAAGTCACTGCAGTTTATTGAGCACTTACTATGGGCCAGGTTCTGTGCTAAGCACCTTATTCCCTTTGTGCCATTTGATCATCAATAGAATCCTTTGAGGTGGTTGTTAACCTCTCTATACCTCAGTTTCCCCACCCATAGAATGAGGGAAATAATAGTATTTATCTTATAGGGTTGATGTGAGAACTAAAGGAGTTAATTCATCCATGTATGATATTAATATATATTAGGTGCAACTGTTATCTCTTATTATAATAATTTATAGAGAATGTGGTTTTGCCTGCCCAGTGCCCCATTTTTTCTGGTATAAGGACCCCATTTTCCTTTACAGAGCCTCTCCCTTATTCATTCTCAGCTCATTTGGCTTGAGTAGAATGGATTCCCCTCATCAGTTGCTGCAAACATTCTTATACCTCTCTCCTGATACATGTACACAAGAATTAATGTAGGGTACATATATACCTAGGAGTGAAATTTCTAGGTCTTCCTGTATGAACATCTTATGATTATGCTAAGAAATGCTGATTTGTTTTCCATAATGGCTGTAGTTGCAACTGCCCCCAGTAGTGTTTGAGCATTCCTGTTGCTCCAAATCCACATCCACACTTGCTGTTGTCAGCTTTTTCACTTTTGCTAGTCCAGTAGACCCGTAACAGATGTTTTATGTGCCCAACCACAGAGTTACCTTCTGAGTGGAATGCTTGTGTCTACATGTCTTTGGCTGAGGGCTTTCTCCAACACCTTGGATGGCTTTTGTGCCCATGTGCCTGGCAGGCTGGGTGTGCTAGGAATGTACATTTGAAAGCAGCTTCAACCAATGATGGATGGGAGTAGGTGTATACATGCCCCAGCTCTCTCCTTCCTCAGCCAGAATAACTCTGAGGCATGTCTTTACACAGGCTTCCTGAGTTTCTCCAGTGGGATTTAGCCCCATCCACCCTCAGTAACAGCTGACTCAAAAACACACTACTGATTTCTTTTTTTTTTTTTTTTTGTCTTTTTTCGTGTCCAGCAATGGATCGCAACCCTCAGTGTCGCGCCCGTACCAGACCGGGACCGGCAACGGGATGGCAACCCTCGGTGTTGCGCCCGCACCTCGCTCAGCCAGTGAGCGGGAACCGGTCTGTATGTGGGATCCGAACCCTCGGTGGGAGCGCCACTGCGCTCCCAAGCAGTGCACTGTAGCAGTGCGCCACCGGGCCGGCCCCACACTACTGATTTCTTTCTTCCTCTGTCTCACTTCTTCACTCAGGGAAGGACAGAAGTCAGTGTGCTCTTCATCTCTGAAATAAACTACTTACCAACGATACTGATTACTTGAAATAGACCATGGCTAATTTGACCTTATTATTAGACATGTAACATTATCCAGTTTTCTTCCCTTATAAATAAGTAATGCTGTTATAAACATTCAGCATGTAGATCTTTGTACTCATGGAAGGCAGTATTGAGCCTTTCAACAATGATGAGGCATAGGCAGGATTATACCCATTTTACAGATGAGAAAACTAAGGCTCGCAGAGATTAAATAATCTGCCCAAGCACACAGCTAGCAAGAAGTGGAGCATGAATTCAGGTGCAAAACTGTCTGAGTCTCAATGTCACGATGCAGCGGTAGCCACCAAACAGATCAGCAGGACAGCTTCTCCCTCTCTTAACCACTTAATCTCTCAGTTGAATCCCAGCCTTGATGGAAGAGTCCTTCCTGAGCTTGGAGACATGGAAGACCATGCCTCAAACACTTCTCTGGGTAGATGGACCCCCAATGTCTTTAATCAAAATTCCTTCTCTTCCTGGACAAGCCATTTGGCAAGTGGAAGATACATTGAAACAACCTGAGAAGAAATGCTATTATAAATGCCAATCTTGTAGCTTTCAGTCATGGTCTTTACGAATCCAGAATTTTATTAACCCTACGAACGCTGGGGAAGGTTTTTGCACCCACGTAGTGAGTGGACCCCCTCTGGGACACACCCTTCCACTCATGGGCGTGCCATTGTTTAATGATCCCACTGTGGCCATGATGGACATGTGGTGGTTTCCTCCAGTTTCTGGTCATTCTGTGCAAAGCTGCAATGGGCACTTCTTTACATATAGACTTACTCCCTGGGTCAAAAAAAGTGGGATTGTTGTATCAAAGATTCTGCACATTTGGGTACATATACACACAGAAAAACTGGCTCTAGGTCCCCAGCCACGGCATATGCTGCTTCTTGCACACACTTACCACACACCCAGGAAGAATCCCCTGAGTCCCCACACTTCCCTCCATTCCCAGGACGAGGACTTCCCTGCCCCTACCCAGCACTCACAGCTCATCATCCACATCCATTTTCATTTATCTTCCCCAAAACTCAAGAAAATAAATGAGAAGGCAAAGTGCCATTAGCTTAATGGCCTTTAACACCCAGCCATCTGCCATGATGTAATTAAATAAAAAAATCAGAGGGAGCATATGGTGCCCATTATAAATAAATATTAAAATTTTGTTTCCCTGGATAATGACTCCAGTGCCTCTTGCTCCATGGGCAAACTTTATGGCCATATTCACTTGTTGCTGGGCCACAGTGAACAGGAATGAGCACTGGGAGGAAAGGTGGAAAGGAGTCAGTCCTAGAGTCAGACATCCCTGCACTTGAACCTGCCTCAGGCCCATGGTGGCTGTGTGATCATCTGCCAGTAGGCTCTCTACGACTCAGTTTCCTCACCCGCAAAATAGGATCAATCCACCCAGCCTCCCTAAGTAGATAGGAGGGTTAAGTTTAAAGTACATAAAACCTTAATAATAGCATGAGCTGATATTTATTGAGCACCTACTATGTGTCAGGCATTGTTCTACATAGTAATTTATTTAATCCTTACAACAAGGATTAAATGAGAAAGGTCCCATTTGTTAGCCCCATTTTACAGATCAAAAAACTGAGGTTGAGAGAAGTTAAGTCACATGTGCAAGGTCACACGGCTAGGAAGTGGAGGAACAGAACTCGAATCTAGGCAGCCTGGCTCCAGAGCCTAAGCCCTTAACCATATGCTAAGCCTGACACAAAAGTTTCTCAAGAGATGGCCATTCTCTGCCCCAACTTCGGTCAACTAAGCAAACCATTTTCCCCTTCTCATGACAAGACCATTTTCCCAGAATTCATCTCAGAAAAAGATAAAGATGAAGATTCAATGAGTTGGTGCAATGATGAGTGACCACCCAAGGTAGGTGTGGAGGATTCATTTTGGAGAGTCTGTCTAGTGTGTGACCCCCATCCTCTGCTTACTGGGGTAGGCCCCAGTGGCTAGGTTTGTACCACATAACCCTGACCACTAGCATTGCTGTGGAACACGGGTGGACTCAGGTCCATAGCTGGTCAATCAATTCTTGGCCCCAGGAGGATGGAGTTGGGATTTGAGACATTTTGGTCTTGGCTGATCACTTGGACTAAGGACCTGTACCCTCAGGAGCTGTCACCAGGTTCCTAAAGAAAGAACAAAAGTTACTCTGCCAAAAGAAGCAGGAGAAAGTAGATGAGCAGAGGAGAGACACTGAGTCAAGAGCCGAGGAAGTCTTGGGCTCCTGACCTTCCAGGGATATAGGCAGCACTGAATGAGAAAACATGGGTACTTCTTACCACTGTGCTGAGTACACCGAAAGGGCTCAATCAGCTTTAGCTACAATTAGTCCTCAAAGGGCAACCATTTAAAACCAAGCATACTCCTTACCATACTATCCAGCAATCGTGCTCCTTGGTATTTACCCAAAGGAGCTGAAAACTTATGTGCATTCAGACAATGGAATATTATTCAGCACTAAAAAGAAATGAGCTATCGAGCCATGAAAAGATATGGAGGATCCTTAAATGCATATTCCTTACTGAAAGAAGCCAATCTGAAAAGGCTACGTACTGTTTGATTCCAACTATATGACATTCTGGAAAAGGCAACACTAAGGAGATGGTAAAAAGATCAGTGGTTGTCAGGGGTTGCAGGGAGGGACGGATGAATGGGTGGAGCACGGAGGATTTTTAGGGCAGTGAAACTACTCTGTATGATGCCATAATGGTGGATACATGTCGTTATACATCTATACAACCCGTAGATTGTACAGCACCAAGAGTGAACCCTAATGTAAACTATGGACTCCGGGTGATAATGACAGGTCAGTGTAGGTTCATCAGTGATAGCAAATGCACCACTCTGGAGGGGATACTCGTTATACATCTATACAACCCGTAGATTGTACAGCACCAAGAGTGAACCCTAATGTAAACTCTGGACTCCGGGTGATAATGACAGGTCAGTGTAGGTTCATCAGTGATAGCAAATGCACCACTCTGGAGGGGATATTGACAGTGGGGGAGGCTGTGTGTGGTGGGGGGCAGAAGGTATGTGGGAAATCTCTGTACTTGCTACTCAAAATTTTGCTGTGAACCTAAAACTGTTCTAAAAAAATTAAGTCTATTTAAAAAAGGGGGGGGGGTATTCGTATACTTGAAAAGACAGGGACCCGTGGTATATGTCCATGAACCACCCAAACTCTAGGCTGGGGGAAGGGGCCGAGTGGCAGGAAGGGACAGGGGTTGGAGGGGCTCAAAGGAGCCCAAGGCACAGGTCACCTAATCCACTGACCTTCCCTGCCAGGCAGCTGGCAATCCTTCTCCGAGTCCAGATCACTTTCTTCCCCAAGAGGGACTTCTAAAGAAAGACCCTAAATCCCTATCATTAAGCCATCTGGAGTCATCCTTCTCCTGCAGGAGCTGCTGTGTGGTGGGTCAATTAGTGCACATTTGCATAGAGTTCCTTAATAGGCTGCTAATTGTCTGGGGGAGATAATGGATGGCTCTGCTGGTTCTGGGCAGAATGTTTACCCATGGGGGCGACCTACAGGGGTGGCAGAGAAGGGGAAGGGAGGAGGGGAGGGGTGCGATGGTATGGAAGGGGAGGGGAGGGAGCCATTACTGAGGCACATGCAGTAAGGAGAAATATTATTTTGTGAACTTTTACTGGAGCTGTGTGTGTGCAACACGATGTAAATGCATTTCTCTCTGTGAGTCTGTTAAAATAATTTGAAAGCCCTAGAGATGGAGAAAAGTAGGAGAGAGCCTACAGTGTATGACAAGCGGTTGGAGAGGGAGGCCCCTAAGGACCCTTCCTGTCCTGGTATTATATGACCATGTCTCAGTAGTTCGCAGAGGCTGAGATGGGGTGGAAAAGTGTGTGTTGATTGCCAGAGCTGAGAACAGGCCAAGGTTCAGGTCCTTGGCAGGGCTCAGGGTGGCTCTAGAATTTCTTTCTGGGTGGGGCTCAGGGGCATGTGGCCCTCAAAGCTTACAATTACTATTTGGCCCTTTACAGAAAGCACGTGCTAACCTTTATCTTTATCAGCAATGGAAGCTAATGCAGATATTATTGGGGAGGAGGCTTAGGGCCACTGAGGAGGTTCACGCTATCCATTTCTAGAACTCGAAGACCACCCTTGGGTCACTCAGCATCTTCCTTAGACCAAGTGACAAAGGACTGGAAGGAAGCCTGGAGATCCAGCACCCAGAGAACTAGTCTCCTTTTACAGAAGGGGAAACTGAGGCCCAGAGAAACTCGAATGGAATGCCTTGCATGGACATGGATCCAAGTACATGTTCAATAATTTTTAGCTGCTACTATGGTTATGAATATACTATAGAATCCCAGAGTTCAAAGGGCCCTTTGAAACCAGCTAGTATAGGTCTGCTGTTTTACACATGAGGAACCTGGAGCTCAGAGAGGTTGAATGAGTGGCCAGAGTCACACAGCCAGGCCAGGGCTGAGCCGGTTCCAAGACTGGGTCTGCTGCCCTACAGATTTCTTCCCAGTGTATACCTGGAGCTCAGAGAGGTTGAATGAGTGGCCAGAGTCACACAGCCAGGCCAGGGCTGAGCCAGTTCCAAGACTGGGTCTGCTGCCCTACAGATTTCTTCCCAGTGTACATGCTGCTCCCTGCCAGCCCCCATCACTCCCAGCTACAACCACGAGCAAATTGCCACTTTTTGGCTCCACATGGACTAGGGCAGATGAAACTCTAATTTAGGAACAGTGACAGCTCTTCCCCAGAGAGGAATTTTCCACTAGGAGTTTCTCTGGCAAAAGCCACTGTCTCCACTTCAAATCACCCAAGCACAGTCTTCTTGTCCAAGCCAGTGTGCATGTGCTTGGCAGGTGGTGGTGGAGGGGTCTCTGTGCCCCCAGCCCGGCTCCACAGTTCAAGTTCTCGTCCCCTATGGTGCACTCAGTGCCCTTGGAGGGGCTACCAGTCTCTGCAGCTGGCTGAGAGCATGACTAAGACTAAGGTGAGCTCACAGCTCATCAGACCTGCACCTTCACAATCTCCAGGCCAGCTTCCTCATTGACAGATGGAGAAACTGAGGCCAAGAGGGGGAGGGGCAGGGCCAACCCATGATCATGCAGTGACTCCACTCAGACCCAAGGCCTCCTGGATCCCAGCCTTAAGCCTTGGTGCCCTCCCTGGGAAGGAAGAAAAATGGACAAACTACTATTTATTGCATACCTACTATGTGCCAGGCCCTTTTATTTACACGGTGTTGCTGCCTCTCCCCAAGGGCTCTGCTTGGTAGGCTGGTTTTATTCTCATTTTACGGATGAGGCAGTCGGAGCCTGCAGAGGTCAGTCAAATTCCCGAAGGGCAGAGCTGGTGAGCAGCAGAATAAGACTCAGACCCAGGCCTACCTGACTCCAGACCCTTAATCACAACCTCTAGGTGATGTCACTCCCTGCTGCCATGCCACTCTCTGACTTCTGACTTCTGACCTCGGGGCCTCCTCTCTGTGGGTGATTTGGAGGCCCTCTCTCTGTACACAGGCAGCCTTTCTCCTCCTGCTCAAAGGCTGTGTAGGGAATGAGCACCTTCTAGAAGGAACAGGGGTTTCCAGGCTCCCGTGGCATCTTCACTATGTACTTAGTGGGCCAAAAAGTTCTGCCAGCATCCAAAAGAGAGATGTCTCCTCCCATGAGGGCAACCACTGCCAGAAGCTGGCTGAACCCTCAGCCCCTTGGCACATCACCTGGATACCATCGTAACACAGAGAAAGTGGCAGGGAGCCACACATGTGCACATGTCAACAGAGAGTCATGCCTGTGTGAACATGCACACACCCCCAGCACATACACGTATCTGCCCACTCCTATCTGTCCATCCCACCTCTGTTCACAACACGTGGCAGGAATCCTCAAACCCATTTCACCAATGGGAAATGTCAGACACCATGGGACCTGCCCGAGAAACAAGGGTGGTACTGGAGGTAAAACTAGACACTGGATTTTCTTGTTCTCACCAAACATGGTTTCTTCTTCCTCTGGGATTGTCAAAAGGATAGGCCAGCACGTGCCTTAAAAAGTCTAGACCAGGGTTTCTTGTCCTCAGCACCACTGACATTTTGGACCGGATAATTGTTGTTGGGGTGGGGTTGGGGCGTCTTGCGCATTGTATGTCATTAGCGGCATCCCTGGGCGGTACCCACTAGATGCCAGAATTGTTCCCCCTTCCCCTGAGTGTGACCTGAAAAATTTCTCTAGACGTTGTTCTAGGCCTTGTCCTTGAGAATAAATTGAAGAGTGGCCCAGAACACTGCTTTTGGACCCATCTGACTTCAGATTTACAGTGTTTCAGTGTCAGATTCTAGAGCTCCATTCTGAGAGTTTACCCTAGCGCTCTATCATAAGATTCCGTTGTGACGCTCCACACTAGGACCCCCAACTCCTAGCACTCTGTGCTGGGATACTAGGGTCTGATTCAACATTGGTGAGTCCTCTGATTCTGAAATTCTGTTCTAGGCTCTTAAGATCTCATGTCCTCCCACATCAAGGTTGAAAGTCTCCCTGGGAGACAGTCATGCCTCGCTGCCTTCCAGTGACCAGGATGAAAGACATGTCCATGAATTATATATTTCGTGTCATCTTTAAATTGCTCGGCAATTACAGAACACCAAGGGTCAGCTGCTAGGAGCAAGAGCCCCCCCTTCAGCAGAGAAAAACACTGGATGGAAACACACCGATCTACTCAGACGTTACCTCTTGGAGGTAGGTTTAGGAGTGATTTCTGTTTTTCATTTTGCTTATGTGTATCTTCATTTCCCACAATTGCTGTGGTTTAAAGAA
Source organism: Galeopterus variegatus (assembly GCF_000696425.1). Classification (NCBI taxonomy): domain Eukaryota; kingdom Metazoa; phylum Chordata; class Mammalia; order Dermoptera; family Cynocephalidae; genus Galeopterus; species Galeopterus variegatus. The sequence goes on from NW_007730201.1 coordinate 106,114, forward strand.
AGAGATAGAGAGAGCACAAGTTTCGACGCTGATTAGACTTGGGTTTGAATCTTGGCTTTGCCACTTAACAGCACTGAGAACGTGAGGAAGCCACCTAACCTCTCTAAGCCACAGTTCCTTGTCCAAAAATGGAATGCGAATAACAGAACAGAAAGCATTGGGTTCCTGCAAGGGTTAGCTGAAGTGATGTACGTGAAACGCTTGGTAGGGCCAGGCGAGCTCCTGTGCCTCCACACAGTCACGGCTGTTGTCATTAGCGCATTTGAGTCAACAGGGACAGCCATGGCGTGGTGGAAGGTGGAAGGCACGTGAGTTCTGGAACGTTCTTCGTCTGGCTC
>NW_007730201.1:107231-111669 GCF_000696425.1 Galeopterus variegatus
TGAAACGCTTGGTAGGGCCAGGCGAGCTCCTGTGCCTCCACACAGTCACGGCTGTTGTCATTAGCGCGTTTGAGTCAACAGGGGCAGCCATGGCGTGGTGGAAGGTGGAAGGCACGTGAGTTCTGGAACGTTCTTCGTCTGGCTCACTTCATACTGAAGACCTCAGCGAGGGCATGTCCCTCTCTGAGCCTCCATTTTCCCGACTTGTAAAACGGGTACAATTGTGTCACCTCTCAAGGCATCTGGCACCTGTCCCTTACTCTTATTACCCCAGGCCAGATGGCTGACAGGTACAGAGCAACACAGGACAGGGGCAGAAGTTAGAACTGGGTGGCCCCTTCTCTCTCAATTTATTTGTGATTCTAAGAGAGTCCTCACCAGCCCCAACACTAATAAGTCATCACTGTCATGATGTCTTTAAATTTAGAACACCCCCCACACAAACGTGCATCTGCCCCCACACTCCCAGGAATAAACCTGCAGTGGTGGGAGGGAGGAAGGTCTGTCTGGTGACATCCCAGGGAGGAGGGGGGAGGCAGGAGAGCTGGGGTGTGAGGCTGGCAGCTACAGTGCGCCAGGCCCCTGGGGCCAGGCACTTCCCTCCCCATCCTGGGGGCACAGGAAGCTCCCTGCCCTGAGCACTGGACACGGAACCGGCAAGGCTAGTCTAGTGAAGAGACGGACTAGATGAGCACTAAGGTTTGTGAGTTCAAATCCAGACTCCCCTGCAGGACGGGCTGCGTGTCCTGGGTGAGATTCGCAGCCTCTCTGAGCTGGGCTTTCCTCATCTGTAAAGGAAGTGGTTGCAAGGAAGTGGTTTTAGGCTTGCACCCCGGCCTGTGCAATAGCACAGGGCCTGCATTCCGAAGGGTGATTTAATGCTCTGCTGTTGTTGTCTTGAAATTCCTAATAACTTTTGAACAAGGGGTTCTGCATTTTCTTTTTACACGGGGTTCTGTAAATTATGTAGCTGGTCCTGGGTGGTTGTGGAGGTTAAAGGAGGCTCGTGACTGTGAAAGCCCCAGTCCCCTGCAGGCACTGCGGGGCTCAAGCCCTGAGCTCTTACTTCTTTTTCTCTTCCCGCCCACCTTTCAAGCTCATTCTGCAACTGTGTGGTCTGGGGCAAGTGAATTACCCTCTCTGTTCCTCTGATTCCTCCTTAGTAAAACACAAAAACAAAAACTACCTTCAGATTTCTTCTGGTTCATACTTAGTGCCCACCTCCACAATGTTCACACTAGAATTAACTCATTCATTCACTAACTCATTCATTCATTCATTCAACAACATATTCACTGAGTACCAGCCACATGCCAAGCTGGGGCTTGCCCCATGAGCCTGGCCTGAACCGGGGGGTCTGTCCACGGTGAGAGTTTATCCTGCACAAACACATCATCTGCAGGGAACACTTCTCCTTTCTCACCTCGGAGGACCTCTGCTCCGATCCACGGAGAGCCCAGTACTCTCCAGTCTGAGGAGGGGTAGGGGGTCCACATGTTTTGATCCTTGCTCAACAAACAATTATTGAGTACTTATTGTATGTCAGGTGCCATGGATACACACATGAAGAAGATGTAGACCCTGCCATAAAAAAGATGACAACCTAACTTTTTAGCTTTTAAAATCTTGGGGTCTGTGTTGGTTTCAAGCACTTATAATTGCAATTTCACCTGTTCAGCTTTCAGAACCCTGACATGCAGAATTTTTCATGTTCTAATGTTCACAGTGACCAGAAGGCTGTTGCTATTCTCCCCATTAGACAGATGAGGAATTGAAACTCAGACAGGTCACGTGACTTGCTCAAGGTGGCACAGCTCATGAGTGGCAGAGCCAGAACGCCAACCCTGGGCTGTGTGGTTTCAGAGGGCTTTTGGTGACACCACTGGTCTTGTTTAGAAGTTTTCCTCCCCAAAGTGCACGGGCGCTTCCCCGGGCTGGGTCTCCCCCTTGGCTCCATGACCGACTCATTGCTCAGAATGAGGCATCTTCCAGCAAATCCTGGTTGACAATTTGGGGCACACCCTTCCTGAAGGAGTCCCAAGTGCAAATGCCAATCCTGCCAGACACAGGGGAGACCTTCCACAGCAAGCTGGTCTCTACAGTCTCCAGAATCAGAAAGAGGAAGAGATTCAAGGCCTGAGAAATTCATTGACCATTAACCACCCGGGGCTGAAGTTTTACGTCCCATCTGGGATCAGAATTGGCCTTTTGATCTGACCCCATAAGGCAACACGATGCTACTGTGCAATCCTCAGGGAGTGTACAAAGCAGGGGTTCTCAGAACGCAGTGTGCGTGGGAATCCTTTGGGATGCTTGTTAAATCACAGGTCCTGGGCCCCGCCCCCAGAGGTGCTGATTCAGCAGACTGAAGTGGGGCCTGAGAACTGGCATTTCTAACCAGCTCCCAGGTGAGGCTGATGCTGCAGCCCACGTGAAAATGATCATAGGAAGCTGAAAAAAAATCAGAATTTACCCTCTGTGAGGGGACAGGCAGACCTCGATTTAAATCCAGCCCCACCATCTATACCCATGAGACCTGGGGTGTGTTGCGCAGCCTTTCTGAGCCTGTTTCCACATGGTAGGTGGTTAACATAACCCCCAGTCCCTCAGAGTGTGACCTTCTTTGGACATAGTTTCTTTACAGAAGAGAATTAAATTAAAATGAGGTCACTGGGATGGCCTTAATCCAAAAATGACTGGTGTCCTTATAAAAACAGGAAATTTGGATGGAGGAAAATTTGGATGGAGGGAAGACCATGTGAAGGCACAGGGAGAAGACGGCCATCTACAGCCAAGGAGGGAGACCTGGAACAGATTCTTTCCTCACTGCCCTCGGGAGGAACCAACCCTGCCGACAGCTTAAATCTGAACTTCTGGCTTCCAGAATTGTGAGGCAATGAATTTCTGTTGTTTAAACCACCCAGTCTGTGGTACTTTGTTATGGCAGCGCTGGCAAACTAATACAGCTATGCTCTGCAGAGCACCTTAAATGTTTTCCTCCCCTCCTCTTTTTTTAATGAGAAAGAATTTATATATGGTACGATAAAAGTGCAAACATCTCAAGTGCACAGGCCGATGGAATTTTACATATGTACACACCCACATGACCCTACCCAGATCAGAACATGGAACACTCCTTTCACTCCTGGAGGCTCCCTCAAATCCTTTCCCAGCTAGTCCCTCCTCCTCAGCACTTCACTATTCTAGTGCCTGTCACCAGATGACTTTTGTATATTCTTGAACTTCCTAAGTGGCTGAACAGTGTTGGACTGTTGAACAAAGGCAGCCAGCCCTTTACATTTAAACTCATTCGACCCCATTAAAACCCCCTTGACAAAGGCACTGTGTTTACCTCTATTTTACAAGTGTGAAGTCAGAGGCCCGGAGAGGTTCAGTAACTTGCCCAAGATCACACAGCTTGGGGGTAGGTGGCAGTCAAGATTTGACTGGGTAAGTCTGGTTCCACTCACTATACTTACTGCTTTTATAATGCACAGTAAGTGCCCAGTAAATATAATCACAGTGACTTCTAACAAGTGAGAGCTTTAACTCTGGGTCAGGTTCCATGCCTGGCTCTCTATTGCATCACCTCATCTACATAAATATATAAATACACAATATGCATTACACATATGCTATATTACATATACTTCATAGTGTTACTAGTAATAAATCCTAACACAATCCTCCTTTTACAGAGGAGAAAACCGAGACTAAGAGCAGTTGAGTCACACTTCCAAGGTCACAGGGCTGGCGAGTGGCAGAGCTAGGATGGAGCATGGCTCTTGCAGAGCTCATGTCCTTAACCATGGACACCAGCTGCCTTTGGCCAGCTCCTGCTAAGCAACAGCACCAGGAACACAGAACTCAACAACCCATGCTTTAATTAAAACCACAATGAGGTACAACCACACCCTCACTACAAAGGCTCAAAAGAAAAAAAAATCCAACCATACCAAGTGCTGGAAAGGATGAGGAGCAACTGGAACTCCCATACATCAATGGTGGGAGTGCAACAGGGTATATAGCCACTTTGGCAAACAGTTTCACCATTTCTTGTAAAGTTAAATGTCCACTTACCATATGACCCAGCAATCTCACTCATAGGTATTTACCCAAGAGAAATGAAAACCCACACTCACACGAAAACCTGTATGCAAATGCTTATGGCAAATTTATTTGTAATTGCCAAAATGCAAACAGCCCAGTGGTTAATGGACAAACTGTGGTACATCCATACAGTGCAGTACTACTCAGCCATAAAAAGGGGCCAACTACTGATATATACAACAGCACTAGTGAATCTCAAAGGCATCATCCTGAGCGAAAGAAGCCAGACTCAAAGGCTATATGATTCCGTTTGTATGACATTCTAGAAAAGGTGAAATGAAAACAGATTAGTGGTTGCTGCAGCAAGAGTGGGGGAGGGATTGACCAC
>NW_007730201.1:112359-114235 GCF_000696425.1 Galeopterus variegatus
AGACCTGTAAACTAAAATGTGCAAATTTTACTGTAGGTAAATTATACTCAATATAAAGCATGAAAAAACAACAACCCACTGTGCTTTTTCCTGATATTCTGGTCACCTCCCTGAAGGAAGGGATGCTTCCAAGAGAATTAACACCTGCTCACTTATCCCGGGTCCCTGGGATGTTCGCCTGGAGAGAAGGGAGGTCTCGGCTGGGTCAGGGACTGTTCCCGTGAGCACCTGGGTTCCTACGTGACCCTCAGCCCATTGCCCACTCTGCTCCAAAAACAGTAACATTTAGGGTTATTTTTGCTCTGAGAAGTACCAGACACAGGGTTCTTTCTCCGCAGGCAGCCGCCACCCCCTGCTGTGTTTACATGAAAACACATTTGCACAGGGTTTTGTTTTTACGTTCTCCTCAGCAGCCTGGATCCTATTAAACATGGGAGTCCTGATTATCTGACTGCAAGCAGCTGATGGGAGGAGGCAGGTTGAGGGGGCGGGCACAGGCACGTGCTTGCTCCCAGAGACTCCACGGAACCCTGGGGATTCTGTGCAGAGGTGACAGAAGTGCTCACTGGTGCTCACTTGTACAGGCACCTGCGTTTCTCAATCTTGGCACTATTGACATTTTCGGCCAGATGCTTCTCTGTTGGGGGGTGCTGTGCTGTGCACTGTAGGATGTTTAGAAGCATCCCTGCCCTCTGACTAGCAGCTCCCCACCAGTAGCGACAATCAACATGTCTCTAGACATTGCCGTATGTCTCCGGCGGAGAACAATTGCCCCCGATGAAGAACCACTGGCTCACACAAAGAAAGTAGGTGCAGGCTCAGCTCAGCACCCCTCTGCCTTCCAAGTCCACCATCAGCGCTCAGGGCTCGCACTGCAGTGCCTGAAACATTCACATTTCAGAAACTCAGAGACAGTCTGTGAGATGAGAAACCCTGGCAATAGGAGTGACACCGGTGGCCATTAGCTGCCTTGNCTCTAGACATTGCCGTATGTCTCCGGCGGAGAACAATTGCCCCCGATGAAGAACCACTGGCCCACACAAAGAAAGTAGGTGCAGGCTCAGCTCAGCACCCCTCTGCCTTCCAAGTCCACCATCAGCGCTAAGGAGGGGCGAGTGTGTCCCTCTCACTTCTGTATCCAGGGCTCGCACTGCAGTGCCTGAAACATTCACATTTCAGAAGCTCAGAGGCAGTCTGTGAGATGAGAAACCCTGGCAATAGGAGTGACACCGGTGGCCATTAGCTGCCTTGGTTTGGAGGATGTCGGTCAGTAACTACATCAGACTCTGGCCACCATGCGTGAACTTGCACCATGTGCCAGCCTGTTCCCACATCACCTCACCACATCCCCTCAGGCACCCCAGGATCAGATGCCATGCTTATCTCCATTTTACAGGTGAGGACACTGAGGCGGCTGGTGGCTGGTGGAGCCGGGATTTGAGCCTGGAAATGTCTGACACCAGGGTTTGGTCTCTTAATTATCACGCTCTACTTCAGGCAGATTCAGCCTTAGATATTTAAGGGCATGATGCCCACGCACGTGGGAGGGAATGTGGGCAAAAAAGCAGAAAGTCTGCCAAGATTAATACAGTAAGGAGAGTGGACTTTGGTGCAAGACAGAGCAGTATCTGAATCCTGCTCGGCCACTTCTCTGCTCTGTGAATTTGGGCTAGTGACTTGGCCTTGATTTTGTCATCTATGAAATGGGGACAATTCATAGGAGCACACAGGGTTTTTGTAAAGATTAAATTAGATAATGTCGTAAAAGGCTTAATGGAGCCTGGAAAAGAGCCCCACTCAATAAGTATTGGTCAGATGAATGCACACAATAGGCTTTGAGGAGAATGACCCAGGTAAGGTAGAGAGAGAGAGGGGG
>NW_007730201.1:115029-116147 GCF_000696425.1 Galeopterus variegatus
ATGAATGCACACAATAGGCTTTGAGGAGAATGACCCAGGTAAGGTAGAGAGAGAGAGGGGGTGACTATGCTAAACTACCCAGGCAAGGGTATTTGAAACCCTGATAATCCACAAAACACACACACACACAGAGAGAGAGAGACTGAGCCAGAAGCCAGCTCTTCCTTAGTGGACTACTGCGTGTGTTGACCCAGGATAGAAAAGAGGCCCACTCAGGCCCCTTCATCATAGCAGTCAAAAGGATGTTGACCCTTTGGAAACTGCAGAGGCTAATTGAGCATCCCTTGATGTTTGCTCAACAGATAGACTGAAGCAGCCCACAGATGACTTTGACCTGGCCTCCACTGAGGCTGCCCTTGTGGGAACCCCTAAGAGGCACTACTCTCCCTTCCAGCTTCTATAGAGGGACAGGACCAAGGCAGGGAGGGTGGGGGACCTCCCAGCCACCAGCCACAGAAGGTTCTGCTTCTCTATGTTAATTCAAGAGCATCCACGTCTCCTGCTGAGCAGCTGAAGAGCTCTCTGGAGCCTCTTTTCCACTGAAAACAGTAATTTGCAAGAGCTCACAATGCATGGAGCAGAAGGGATGGCGAGGCTGAACCACAGCTGGCCTTTCTCCCAGCCCAGAGCCTGAGGGGCCACTTGGAGGCTCAGCAGCTGCTACCGGCTGGTGGGAGGGTCTGGGCTGGGGAAGGGAGGGAGGTCTCTGCTCCCTGGGATGAGCTGGGGCTTTTACAGTGAATTGGCAGCAAGGGTGTCATGTCTGGTGCCTTAGTCAGTTCAGGCTGCTATAATAAATAAACCGTAGACTGAGTAGCTTAAACAGCAACATTTATTTCTCCTAGTTCTGAAGTCTGGGAAGTCTAAGATCAAGGTGCCAGCAGACGTGGTGTCTGTTGAGGACCCACTTCCTGGTTTGCAGATGGATGTCTTCTCACTGTGTCTTTACAAGGCAGAGAGAGAGACAGAGAGAGGAAGCAAGCTCTCTCCTGTCTCTTCTTCCAAGAGACAAAATCCAAAATTCTTCCAAGAAGTCCAAAATCAAAGAGCTGGCAGTGTTGGCTCCTTCGGAGGTTCTGAGGGAGAATCTGTCCCATGCCCCTCTCCTAGCTTCTAGT
>NW_007730201.1:120793-122469 GCF_000696425.1 Galeopterus variegatus
TTTTTTTTTATCTCTCTCTGAGTATATCAAGAAGAAAGTCTCAGTTTGGTGCTAATAGATCTTAAGCACCTCCTCTAGCAGGTGACAGTATCTGGCTAGAATTGATCTCCCTTGTTTTGATTTTGAGGGTTTCTGGTGATTAACCTCTATTTAGGGAAAGTCATACTGGTTTCCTACTTGCAGGTAAGCTAACTTCCTAAATTTCAGTAAAAAAAGTAAATCAATTCAAAGAAAAATAAGCAAATGTGGGAAACATCGTGAAGATGGTGTGCTGACAATAGAAGTTTGGGAAATGTCTCCACCTCACACTCAGCTGATCCACAAACTTGTGCCTCATCAGCTCAGCCAACAGGAGGGTCCACTATAGAAAGAATGGGCCCATGTGAGAAGGAAAGTGGGCCCTATTCTTTCCTCCCCATCCTCTTCCACATCCCACCCCACCACCCCAAACCACCAGGTCAGATGAGGCTCTCCTGGACCAGCATGTAAGAGACCCTTATCTCATGAGCCTGATTATGTGCAGTGTGGAGGAGGAGGATGGGTCTTTTGGAAAGAAGGTTGGTGCAGACAAAGAAGGCATTCCTAAAGCTAGGTCTGGGCTGCAGAACTGGCAGTGTCTACTGAAGCTNAGTGTTCAGTCTGTGAGCCAAAAATAAGTTATTCTCTTTTTTAGAAAGTCCATTTGAGTTGTGTTTTGCCTACTTTCAACATAAAAAGTCTTATGTGAGTCAGAGCTGTTGTGGAATCCCACTCACCCTTCCCCAGGTTTGTGAACAAAGCAAACATCTGGAATGGAATGGAAGTTGAAAGATGGCATGGCTTTCTGAGACAAAGATTCAGGATGATTGCGAGTCTAAGAGGCAGAGTCAGCTCTGCACAGTATCCAAATGCAGCCCATGGCTTTCTCAAGAAAGAACAATTATAATAACTATTTTTGTCTATTAGACACCTGGCTATTGTATTTTCTGTGCATCATCTCACCTTATCCTTCTTACCACCAGATGAGGTAGGAGTGAATATTCCCACTTACAGAGGAGCCACTGAACCCCAGAGGAGCAGTGGCATACCAAGGACACACAGTGAGTTGATGGCAGAATTGGGCATGGAGCCACATGGGTCTGACAGGGGAAGCCTCACCCTCAACCCATTACTACCTCTCTAATAGCAGGTGCATTGGGGAGATCCTGCTTACCTTCCAGTGGATCAGATTTAATGTCTGTGCCTGCAAGCAAATGACAAAGTGTGTGAATTTCACCAGGACCATTTTCTCCACTTAACCTTGGCAGAATCCCAAGGGCATTAAACACTCCCCCAGAATGGCCGAGGAGTTTGCTGAAGCTAACAGATGACTCTGCTTAGGATTTGGAGCCCTAACAGAACTGCAGTGTAGAAGTCCTGGGTGTTCATTTCCACTGTTGGCATCAATCTTTAGACACAAGATTCATTAGCTGACCCCTTCAGGATAATACACCAAGAGTAGAATCATTTAGTGGGTATCTCATAGGCCTCTGAGGCAGGTGCTATGATGATCCCATGGTACAAATGAGGGAGTTGAGGCTCAGAGAGGTGAAGTCACTGACCCAATATCACAGAGCTAACAGAATTCAAACAAAGATCTGACTCCCAACCAGGACACTTTTCAATATGCCAATGTTTCCCAAAGTGTAGAAACCATC
>NW_007730201.1:123886-125320 GCF_000696425.1 Galeopterus variegatus
AAACTGGAGAGAGCAGCCACGTGTCCTTCAAAAGGAGAGTGGATAAAAATTGAACGAAAAAGAAAGGAAGTGCTGATACTTGCAACTATGCAGATAAAGCTCACGGATATAACATTGAGTGAAGGAAGCCAGGCACAAAGAAAAGATAGCGTGCGATTCCATTCATATGAAGTTCAAGGACAGGCCAGTTAATCTCCAGTGATAGGGGGATTAATTAGGAGATGGTGCAAAGAAACTTTCTGGGGTGATGAAAATGTTCTATATCTTGACCTTTGCAATGGTTACACGGCACTATACATTTGAAAAATTTGAATTTTACTTTTCTGTATATGTTGTACCTCAATAAAAAGTTTTTCAAACATTCCCTGCCCCGACCCCCCAAATTTGGTACTATTGTTATAAAGTAAATAAAGAACTACTAGATCTAGTGGCAATGCCAACCCCTCCCTCATGGGTCCTGAGATGTGGAGAAGACCATGACCTTCTGGGATGTCAACAGGCCACCATTAATGTTCCTGAGTATCACTCATTCATGCACTATCTCTCCAGACAGTCATTATTTTAGCATTTTTTCTCTCTTTCTTTCTCTATGTTCAGTACACTAGTTTCCTATGGTCACATAACAAATAATGACATAGTGGCTTAAAACAACATTAATTTATTCTATTACAGTTCTGGTGGTCAAAAGCCTAAAAATCAAGGTGTCAGCAGGGCTGGTTCCTTCTGGACACTCTAGAGGAGAACCCGTTTCCTTGCTTTTTCACCTTCTAGAAGCTGCCTGCACTCATTGGCTCCTGGCCATTTTCTTTTTCTTTTTTTTTTTTGCATCACTCCAACTTCTTGCCTCTGTCATCCCATCTCCTACTACTGACTCTGACCCTCCTGCTTCCCTCTTAGAAGGACTCGTGATGAGATTGGGTGCATTTGGATAATCCAGGATAATCTTCCCATCTCAAGATCCTTCACATAATCACATCTGCAGAGACCCTCTTACCATGTTGAAGGCACCATATTCCCAGGCTCCAGAGATTAGAACGTGGGCAGCTTTGGCAGGGCAAGGCAGCATTACTCAGCCTGCCACACTTAGAAAGAAGGACAGCATGGACTTCTTAAGAGAATAGATTTGGAATCAGATCAGTTCCATCAGTGTTCAGATAACTGAGCTACTACTCCTTAGCTTCATGTCCTTGGGGGCGCCATTCAGCCTCTCTGGAGGTCTCAGTTTTCCTGCCTATGCAATGGGGTGTCACTTCATTTCCTTTGGATTGCTAGTGAGGTGATGTGTAAGGCAGTTAACACGAGCCTGGCACATGGTAAGAACTCAGTAAACAGCCTGTGTATCCAGTGATGTTTAATGAATGAATGATAATGATGGAAAAGGCACTTTGCTACTTAGGTTTGTCTGACTCCAGAATCCTTCAGAAAATGTCTGGG
>NW_007730201.1:125665-136472 GCF_000696425.1 Galeopterus variegatus
TGATAATGATGGAAAAGGCACTTTGCTACTTAGGTTTGTCTGACTCCAGAATCCTTCAGAAAATGTCTGGGCAGACATCACCAGGAGAAGGGAAAGAAAAGGCCTGGATGGAATACATTCTTCAGGGTGCTGGGAGGAGGGTTTGAGCCCCATTTCTGCCCCCAGCAGACAATAAACATCTTAGCTTTTCTGGAGGCTCCCTGTTGTTTATCAGAGATGGAATTTCCTTGGGACTTTGGGGGAAACAGATGCTGAGATGCAGAACAAAATAGCCTTTTTTCCTCCCTTTCCCCCCCAAAGCAGAACTTGGCTCATACACGTGCGGGGCACATTGATAATGTCAGAATGAGAAAGCTTTGTGAGCTCTGAGGACTAAGGATGTCACTTTCATCTGAGTGTGAAGTGAGTTGAAGGGGTTGAGGTTCCCCCAGCCCATTTTCCAAGGCGTGTGCACTCAATTACTCCATCTGTGAATCTGAAGGGGGGTTTGTGATACCTCCCTAGTGAACAGGCAGGATTCCGAGAGTTCGGGGAGTGACTAGGGCTTGCAAGGGTGATGCTGGAAAAGCCCAAAGGAGGAAATGAGAGCAACGTGGCCAATGCCATCTTCAGGCTCAGAAGAGAATCTGAGGCCATCAGCCCTTCTGCCCCCCCTCCTTTCTGCCCCCACCAGAGCTCTGTGGCCGAGGGCATGCCTTAGCATGGACAGTCTGTGCTTGACCCCATCTCTGCCACTTGGCCTCTGTACAACTCTGGGAGAGTGACCTTTTCCGTCTGTGAGCCTCAGTATCCCCATCTGTAAAATGGGGAGGATGGAGATATATGGGCCATGGTGAGGGCTGGAGATGGCAGTGCACCATGAAGCCATGGTAAACCCTGCATGCGAGGGGTCTCATCAGTTATTCTGATCAGGTGGAGCTTTCATTTTACAGATAAAGGAAATGAGGGCCCAGAGAGGGAAAGGAACTTATCCATATCACACAGCCCAGCTTGTTGGAGGACACCTCCTGGTCCTGATCAGCTCTTGACCCACCACGAGCTACCCAGGAATCACAGGGCAGAACACACTAGTGATAGTACTAACAATGACAGGCACTGGGCAGTGGGCACTCACTTCATTCTGGGCTCTGTGCTAAGCCCTGTGTTAGTTTCCTAGGGCTGCCAACAAGGTATACACCAAACTGAGTGGCTTAGGCAACAGAAACCTATTGCCTGACAGTGATGGAGGCTGGCAGTCCAAGGTCAAGGTGTCAGGAGGGTTGGTTCCTTCTGTTCCATGCCTCGCTAGGGCTGCCAACAAGGTATACACCAAACTGAGTGGCTTAGGCAACAGAAACCTATTGCCTGACAGTTATGGAGGCTGGCAGTCCAAGGTCAAGGTGTCAGGAGGGTTGGTTCCTTCTGTTCCATGCCTCTCCCTGAGCCTTGCTTCTGGTGATTTCTGGCGTTTCTTGGCTTGTAGAAGCCCCATCCTCATCTCTGTCTTTACACGCACATGGCGTTCTCCCTGTGTGTGCATCTGCGTCCAATTTCCCCTTTTCTTAAGAACATCGGGCCATATGGATTAGGGGCTCACCGTACCCCACTATGACCTCATCCTAATTTAACTAATTACATCTGCAAAGATCCTATTTCCAAGTAAGGTCACATTCTGAGGTACTGGAGGTTAGGACTTCAACATATGAATTTGAGGGGGCGGGGCACAATCCAACCCATTACAGCTCCTCAATGCATTATGACATTTTCTTATAAAAGCTGTGCAAGGTAGGTTGGAATTAATATTTCTGCTTTATAGATGAGGAAACAGAGGTTCAGAGAGGTGAAAAACTCACCCGAGGCCACGTTCACACCATGCGTGTGGTGGGAGCCCCGAGGTTTGAACCAGGTTGTGCAATCCGAGTTCAGTCTCTTGACCACACACCCTACTGTCTCGCGCTATGCACTTTCATCGATCTTGCTAATAACCCAGTTAGGTGGGTTCTGTTATTACTACCACTTTACAGATGAGGAAATTAAGGCTCAGAGAGGTGAAGGGACAAAGCTGAGCGTCACACATCTCCTCAATGGCAGAGCTGGGATCTGAATCCAGGCATCTGGATTCCCAAGTCTGTGCTCTTGACCATTCTACCACTCTGCTTCTGTGACACCTGAGTTTACTGCATAGCTTAGTACAGGATATTGTATTATAAGGTACAGCATGTCAATCGTACCTTATCCTGTCCTGTCCTGTCCTATCCTATCCTATCCTATCCTATCCTATCCTATCCTATCCTATCCTATCCTATCCTATATTGTATCTAACTACAGAGTAACCGGGTGGGATTTAAAGCAAGCTCTTCCTACCCCAGACCTCAGGCTCTGAAGTCAGTCCTCAGAACCAGCCCATCCCACCAGCCACCCTCCTGTGGAACTCACAGTGGTGGTTCATTCTCATTTCGGGTCTTGAAAGAAGCTGACAGTCAGCGGCCACACTCGGCACCTCCAAAGGCTGGGCAGCCTGCATCCCTCGTCCAGCTAAGCTCCTAAATTAACTATGAAGTTGTAACAAACACACCACAGCTCTCATGTCACTGTGCCTGCGTCTGATATCTCCGTAAAGGCCCCTGGCAGAGCCCTGGTCAAGCAAATTCCCTTTATCTCGGCACAGGGAGAAACCTCAGGAGTCCCCGCAGCCAGAAATACCCCCAACAATACTGAATTCTTGAATTCTGTTGTCTGCCAGAGGAAGTTTGCATAGGAAAAAAGTCAACATTGAGAAAAAACAAATAATGGCAAGGGCCTTCTTTCTACACCCGCATTCCCCAGCAAGAGATGCTTCAGGAGCTGCCAGGGACTTGGGCAGGGAGACAGATTTCTCCCTGGGCAGAACCAACTCATAGTCCAGGAGGAACAATTAGAACGCATCACATTCAAGCAGCCATGAGCAGTGCATGCAGGGCTTTCACTGCCACTAACTCATTCATTCAATAAGATAGTCATTCACCATTCAGGGAGAATTTGTTGGGCACCTACTATGTGCCAGGCCCTGTGTGCTGGGGACAAAGAGACAAGCAAGACAGAGTCCCTGCCTCCATGGGTCTCACAATTGAGTGGCCAAAGGCAACTGTAATGTTGTGGAACTCCAGCTTAGCCACTTTCCTCTCTGTGCCTTGGTTGTCTCATCTGCAAAATGGGCATAAGTAGTAGTTCCTACCTCACAGAGCTGCTGTGAGGATTAAATGAGTTCATATAAATAAGGGGCTTAGAACAGAGTCTGATGCACAGAAAGCAGATGTGCATGTTGGCTGTTACCATAATCAGGGCTGTGTTGGGGAAGCAGAGATGGCTGGCTGGAGAATGACGCCTGAGAAGAAGATTCTGCCAATATTAAGGAAAAGAAAAGAGACAGAGCAATGGCCAAGGACAAACACTCAGAGGTGGGAAAGATCTAGATTAGTTTCAGAGACAGAAAAGAGGCTAAGATGGCTGGAGCAGGGTGAATTTTGACTTTATTCTAGGGGTGATCAAGAGCCCCAGAAGGTCTTTAACAATCGTATTTATATTTCAGGATCTAGGCAAAAGGCAGAGGTAGCCTGGATCAGACTAGCTGGACGTGAGGGTACAGGCATCAAAGACACAAGGAAGGTAATTGATGGGACGTTGGTTCTATTAGGGCAGGAATGGGGTCTGCCTTGTTCACCACTGTATCCCCAAGTGCCTAGAACAGTGCCTGGCACATATTAGGTACTCAGTAAATATCTGTGGATTGAATAGATGTGGCAGACTTGAGTATGATGTCTTGGGCAGTTGGCATGATGTTGGTGCTGTCAGGGAAGGACACAGGGCTGGGAGAGGAGACATGGAAGACCTTTGGGATATGACATCTGTTTATTCTGCTGGGAGACAAGCATTATTGCCACCTCCATTTTTCAGAGGTGGAAACGGAGACTCAGAGAGGCAAAGCAACTTGCCCAAGATCACAGAGCACAGAAGAGGCAGATATTGGCCTCTGCATCCAGGGCTCTTTTGACCATTGCTCACCTGGCCCAGAGGCCCAGAGCATAAGGATCACCCAAGGACTCAATGTAGGGGGAATGATGGGGAGGTGCCCAGCATCATGCCAGGTTGGGTCTCACTGTTTAGACACTCAGGTTTTTCTCCAAAGTGAAACCTTACAGCCAAGTTAAAGAGCTGCCTTTGTTTCTGGCTGTGTCTCAGCAGTGTGCTCCAGACTTCACTCTCACACCACAGCCTCTTACAGCCGCCCCCACTCCAGGGGCAATTTAATCTCTGGGTGTCCAGTTCTCTGGCATGCTCCACGAAGGAGGTCAGTAGGGTGAACTGCAGCATTAGCATAAATTATTGACCCAGAGCTGCTGTGGCCACTGAAGGACTTTGTGTGTAGCCCATGCCAGGCTCACAGCCTCAACTAGTAGATACAGGTTGTGCGGAGAATGCAGAAGAAATTCTGAGTGTAGGATGCTGGCTGACACTGTACCAGCCACGGACAGCCCATGGTAGCTGGGAGTTTGAGCTGACTTAGGTGGGCCTCCCATGAGTTACAGAATTAATTTGTTTTTGATTTCCTTATGTGTTTCTCTGTTCCTCATTTCAAGCAGGTGGCCAGGTTTGTTGTGACACTGGCCTCAGCAATATCTTTGCAGGGGAGGAAACAGCAGCCACCCACAAGTCAAAGGCTTTTCTGGTCTTTGTAGGAGGCCAGGCCAGGGTCGCAAACTCAAATGCTTAGAGGGGCCAAGAAAGGGAGAGAGGGCCACGTGCAAACTTGGGAGGAGGAAAGAATGGAAGAGCCCACACCCTTCTGGGGGGCAACGCCTGGAACTCAGCTCCAGCCCACAGATATCCCAAGTTTTCAAAAGATATTAGACATCAGGATTTTTTACAGAAAACATTCCACTTTTTAGATCTTGGAAGCTAAATTAATTACTTTTTTAAAATATGGAAAAGGGAAAACTGTAAAGATGATAAAAAGATCAGTGTTTACCAGGGGCTTGGGGGGTGGGGGAGGGAGGGAGCAGTGAGAGGTGGGGCACAGGGGAATTTTAGGGCAGTGAAATTATTCTGTATGACACTGTAATGATAGATATATGTCATTACACATTTGTCAAAACCCATAGAATGTATCACACAGAGTGAACCTGTGTGTTCAGTATGGACTTCAGGTAACAATAACGTGTCAATATTGGCTCATCAATGGTACCAAAAGTTTCACACAAATGAAAGACGTCAATAATAGGGGACACTCAGCAAGTCAAACATGCCCAGCAAGTCAAAGTGAAACATCTCAGGGTCTCATTCATTCTTACAACTGTCTATTTGCAAACTGCTCAAAGCTCATTGGGGAGGAGGCTGGAGGAGATGAAGTCATTTCTCCAGGGCAGGGGACTGCAAATAAGTCCTAGCAGTGCCTGAGGGAAGCCAGAAATACCAACCTGGGCAGAGGTTCCCCTGCTCCGAGCTTAGCCTAGAAATAGCAGAGTTTCCAGACTTGGGGGAAATATGCAGGATGGGTGATAGGGTTTGGTGGAGGCCAGGTAGACAGGTGAGTAAGTCCCTGAGGATATCCATCAATCCTGGGGTGAGGGAGCCCTGGTAATGACTAAATTTAAGTTCCTTGCAGATCAGTAGAGACTCCAAGTTGAATTTGACTTAAAGGGATTAAGAAAGTTGTTATTTCTGGTATACCTGAATTTCTGGGTTTAAATTGATTCTTGATACCTACAATCCATACCTGACCTTCTCAACAAAATTCAACAACCCAGCAAACCAGATTCTTAAATATGCTGGCTCCTTCAATACATACGGCTGGATCTCAACCCATTCTTAGAAAGGCTCTGCTCACATTCAACCAAAATTCATCCACTGATTGCTCTACTACTGGGTTCAGCTTATGGGAAAATTAACATTGATGAAGACTTTACTACGTCCCAGGCACTTCACAAATATTGTTTTAAGCAGTTACAACAGCTACTATTGGTTAGTGCTTACTAGGTGCTGTGAGTTAACCCATCTGGTCTGCGGTTACCTGGCGGTGAGTGGCGGGGCTGGGACGTGGACCATGGCCTGTCTGCCTCCAGAGCACATGCTTCTTTCCTTCCTCTTTGTGATGAATCAAATCTATGGCCTCGTTTTATCTCCATCTGACAATCTATTCATACAATGCAACGCCAAATAAAAATTACATACTTGTTGCTCTTGTGAGATTTTGAGAGTTTTTGGCAAGCCTTTAGGAAGCATCTCAAAAACACTTTTAAAATATTACATTCAAAAAATATTTGAACTGCACACCAGATGGCCTGTTGGTGCAGAATGATGTGTGTGGGGGGGCACAGTTTTGGGGGGGAATGTCATTTCAAAGAATGAATATATATTTCAAAGAACCCACTTTATATATGGGGTCTCCAACAGCTCCCTATGTCTTCTGAATGGCCTGGGAGAGGCAAGGGGACTTATCAGATCGTCTACATCTTCCCAGACAATGTGAGAGACAGGAGTATAACAATAATAGTGTTTGTAATGAGTAATATTTATGGAGCACTAGTTATGTGCCAGGCACTGGACTCTGTGTTTTGCATGGTTCATCTTGTTTAAATCTCGTCACAAACTTATGAAGTAGGTACTATCACCGTCCCCACTGCACAGAGGAGAACGCTGAGCCTCAGATGAAGCAACCTGCCTATGGTTAGACAGCTTGTAAGTAGTAGACCTGGGATTTGAATCCAGGTCTGTCTGATTCACCCCACATGCCAACCACTAAGTTTTCTGGGGACTTCCAGTCCTTTCGTTAAGCATTGGCCTCTTGAGACTATCATGTTGACCTCTTGGACTGTCACGTGAATAATATTGACATTTCTTCTGTCAATCAGTCATTCAACAACCAGACAATATACTGAGTCCTTATTCTAGGCTTGGTGTGTGGCTACAAGGTTGAATAAAATTCAGTCTCTCTCCTAAGAGGCATGATTATGTGTGCCTATTGTGCCAGAAATGCATTAGGAAGGACAATAATTCTCCTGGGGTGGGGTGGGCCCCTTCACGCACCAAACAGCACCCCCTACACCAGCTCTCCTTCATCTGTGTCAAAACTCACCTGCCCTGTGTCCCACTCTCTCATTACTAGGGCACTAATGGGCTAATTGCAAAACCATATCATATCTGGGCTGGAGAGAACCTTAGGAATTGTCCCCACTATATAGATGAGGAAACTGAGGCCCCAGAAAAGAATGAGACTTGGCTGAGTTCACAGAGCAGATCCAGAACCAAAACTCAGGTCTCTTCACCCCATTCTCAGAATTCTTTCCACAGTATCACCCTGAAGCTGCAGGCTGGGATTTGGGCATATTTGCCATCTAAGCAGCATATTTGCCTTTTAACAGGGGACTCTAATATGGCAATACAGAGGTCTCTGCTGTGCGGTATACGCGCACTCATGGTGTTCCACACGGTACTTCTAGGCGGTACACACATAAACTTTTCTTAAAATGTAAATAGTTACATAGTCATTTTAATGGGAATAGTTAGAAAAATTTTAAGTGCACCTCAAACCTTGATTTCACATGTATTATCACTTAGGATAAACCTGAATAGAATAGTGAACTGATTTAGGATCCATTTAAAGAAAACCATGCAGCTGAGAAAATTCTTGAAGGTAGATCAAGAAGCACTGGAGTTTAGGAACATCATTAATCCAAAAAAGAGATGTTAATGGGGGGGGGTCTTGGGCTCTTGGGCATGCCCCTGGTAAGATATTTTCCTTTTGAGAAGCTTCCTAGAATTTCTTTGTGGTGGGCAAAATAATGGTTCCACAAAATATCCATGTCCTAATCCCCAGAACTTGTGACTGTCACCTTACATGAAAGCAGTAACTTACAAGCAGTTATAACAGCTACTATTGGTTAGTGCTTATTAGTTGCTGAGCTAACCTGATTGGTTAACCTGTGAGTTAACCCATCTGGTCTGAGGTTACCTGGTGTGAGTGGTGACTTTGCAGACGTGATTTAGCTAAGGATCTTGATAAAGGGAGGTTTTCCTGGTGGGCACAATGTAATCATAAGGGTCCTTATATGAGAAAGAGGGGGAGTCAGGAGGGTCAGAGTCAGAGAAGGAGATATGAGGACAGAGGCAGAAACCAGTGATATGACTGTGGCTTTGAAGATGGAAGGGAGTCACGAGCCAAGGAATGTGGGCAGCTTCGCAAAGCTGGAAAAGGCAAGGATCCAATTTTCCCAAGAGCCTCCAAAAGGAGCTCAATCCTGCTGATATTTTGATTTTAGCTTAGCGAGACCCATTTTGGATTTCTGACTTTCAGGGACTTCGGACTTTCAGAATTATGAGAATAAGTGTGTGCTGTTTTAAGCATTGAGTTTGCAGTAATTTGTTACAGCAGCAACAGGAAACTAATATACCCTTCAACATCTGTATGGAGCCATTTTCCCACTCTGAAGACACTCAGGGGGCCCTGGCCTTCCCTCCCAGTGCCTCTGCCCTCCCTACTCCAATATCACTAAGAATAACATACCATCAACGTACTGCTACAGCCGTGTGTCGAGCATTACACTGCACCTAGGGTAAGGAGAGCCTTCCAGCGACGTCGAGGCAGGTGGGGGCACCACCCTCGTTTCCCAGATCTGTGGCTGTCTTCCTGCCCATCCAGACCTGCTCTTCCCCTTCTGTGTTCTGCTGTCTGCCTGGGGGTGGCCTGTGTGGACCTCATCCATGGGCTTTCTGCCTCCCTGGCTTCCACTTCAGTTTGGCTGATGGGAGGCACCAGCAGGAGATCAGAAGGTAGGTTGAGGATGATCAGGGCACTCGTGTCTTCCCTAGTACCTTTCTCCCTCTGTGGGGCTACCAGTGTTGGCTGAGCCCCTCTACCAAAGAACACGGGGGTTGCGTGTGGCCCCTGCCACACGGCTTTCAGGCCTGGGGTTGGTAACAATTCCCCTCCATTGCTAACTCCAGGGCGTTGCACCATCCCTTGTGATTTCCCTAATTTTGAGTGAGCCATTGCCCCCTGCCAGGATCCACAGTGATACCACAGACAATCCAAACATGTCACAGACAAGTTAAATCACTTGCCCAAGATCAAGAATTGGGAAGAGGAAGAGCCAGTGCTGGAGTTCGAGTCTGTCTATAACCCTTGGCCAGAGGTTGCCAGGATGGCTCCTGGGCTGTGGACTACACAGAGTCAGGGCACAGGCTTTATTGACTTGTTTTATAAATGGAATTCATTGCCCACACATAATGATTGGGGAGCTCTTCAATACAAACCCAGAGTTCCTGCCTCTTGTGAAAGATAAAATGAGTCAGCACCCCTCTGAGTGCTTTGTGTGTTAACTCCTTTAATCCTCCCAAAAGCTCTGCAAGGTAAATGCTAGCACTAACCCAATTTTAAATATGAGGAAACTGAGGCACAGAGATTAAATCACTTGTCTGAGGTCACTCAGAGGTGGAATCTGAACCTAGCACATCAGTGTTGGCTTTGGTAAACTGAGACTTCAGATGTGGCACAGGCCCCCCACGCTGCCACCACCTGCGACAAACCTGCCTTATTTCGCCTGCATGGCCTCCAAAGGCATTCGACTTTGGAGACCCTTTCCTGGGCTCTTCTGTGTCTTTGGAGAAAGAAACCCAAGCCCTACTCTTGGGCTTCTGGGATTGGCCTGTCTAATTCCTGGGAGTCATCTTTATCCCAGAGCAGGCTCTGCCACCAAGAGCGAGAATTCGTCATCATCTCTAATGTGTCCAACCGTGAAAATGCTCAGTTCAGGGCTCAATTACACAGCATCGGTGCCTGCCGTGCCCTCGTATTTCTCTGGCCAAATCATGGATTTCTGATGTGTCCAGCGCCTGGCTGGAGCCTGTGGGAGCCCAACACTCATGTCCCTGTGCCCAGGAGAACACAGAGCCCTTGTTCTCCTGGCTCCCACCCCACCCTGCTCAGGTTGGATCCTTGCCTCGGCCTGAATGGGGCTCTAACTTTGTCCTTCCCTGGGCACCATCCCTTATCAGCCCACCAATGGGGAAAATAAGCCATCCAGAGGTACTTTCTAAAAATCTCTGAAATCAGAGCTGGCCGGGCCTCCTTCTCCCAGTGAACAGCACAGCCCTCAGCCTGGGCAGTTTTGCTGGGTTTTGTTTCTCCTCTTTCCCCCCTCGGCTCTTCCTCCGGTTTCCTCCAAGCATCCCCGGGGAGGAGAGTCCGGCTAAATGCCCTCATTGTGAGAGTAACTGAAGCGTCTCTGATGTCTTGAGCTGGATCCAGGAGGGCAGTGATGCCTGTGAAAGGGGATCGATGGCCCTCTTATCACAGAGCGGTTCTCCCCGTCTGGCTTCAGCGTGGGCAGGGGGAGGGCAGGGACAGAATTAAGAGAATTATTGGAAAGAACTGGTTTGACCTCAGGGGAGGCAAACGCACATTCTAGAAAAAAAATAAGTGTTATCTGGCCAAAGAGAGCACTTATTTGGCCATTAGCCTATGGAGTAAGTTTTCATCTCTAAAAACTCTCAGGGATTAGAGAGGAAACTAGATCAGTTCCAGGGAGTGGCCTCAGCAGAGTCCCCAGTGAGCGTGTGGCTAATAAATATTTCCATGGTGCTTCTGTGTGCAAGGCATGCTGGGAGATGCCTGGGAGGGCTGCATGGATGCGGAGGCACCAGGAAGACTAGGCCTGGACTCTAATCTTGACTTCGATGTTAATTTGTTATGTGCCTTGGGCAAGTCTCTTTCCCCCGTAACCCCAACAGGGAATTATGCAGCCCCAAACATCAACACAGCTGAGGTTGAGGAACCCCCCCCCCCCACAATAGA